>NC_061513.1:355572615-355609086 GCF_022539505.1 Lolium rigidum | reverse complement strand
GGTTAGGCCCATGGGCGACGAAAAATACCCCTTAGCGGACGATTTTGAGACGTTGTCTATCAGAACTTTTCTTGTAGTGTAGGGAGCCCAATCTAGTACTCCATCTAGTCCATATGTATGTAGTTAAATCTAGAAGCAAATCTACAGGGAATGTACGATAAATTCACAAGGTCATATAGTAGAATAGGGATAGATAATATAGATAATAAGCTGCATTCGAGCAGCCAAACATAGTAGGGTTCGAGGTTCTTCACAAGCAAGATACAGTACCATCATACTAACAACATAACAACGAGGGATCCCTAGCTAACAACAAAGGGATCCCAACAACAAAATGGAGGAGGCAAGCAGCAGCACACGTCTAGGACTCCGCCTACCCCATCCGCCTCTGCCTCCACTTGTTGCTCCCCTTGGGAGCCTTGGGCTTGAGCGGAGGCATGCGCCCGCCGGAGATCTCCACCCGCCGGATGCTGCGGAGGTGCATGCCGAGCGCCAAGTGCTTGGCGCGGAAGGAGTTGGGGTTCACCGACGCGCCGACCTTGGGGTTGGTGTGGCCGATGTTCTCGGCATGCGTGAGGACGCAGTTGAAGTCGCTGCCGCCGAGCCTCCTAGTGCGAAGGGGCACCCGTAGATACCCTTGGCAACGTCGAGGTAGAAGACGTACTGGCCGACCTGCAGCCTCCGCAAAGCACTCGGCGAGTCTTGACGTCATGGTGCTCGTCGTCGCCGCCGACGTCGCCGCCGGACAGCTGATCCACATCAAACGGGAATTTATTAGTGAATGAGTTGCAAACATGCATGATAACAAAGTTAGGAAAAACAGAGGCAGCCTCAGTTAGAGTGGACACGATTATATGTCTACAGGGACGGTGTAAGCGAACCAAAGCTCATGCACAACAGATTTGTACACAGAAATGGTTCGCTGAACCCTCCTCGTAAAAATCTGTGCCCACCGATTCATCATAGGCAAAGAAACGATTTCAGATCCGAACTTGAACACATTCCAGATTATTTGCAAATTAAACGGTTGATATCTTTTGATTCGTGCATAAAATAACTGATTGAGATCCTATGATTACTTGCATAAATTAACCGATTGAGATCCCATTATTACTTGCATAAATTAACCGAACGGCCGAACCCCAAATCTTAAATGAAATCAAGAGGGATCAAAGCAAAATGGAATAAAATCGGCGCAAATATTAGCCCAATACTCATCCATCCACAGATCCATCTACACCCGCACAAATAGGGTTCAAAAAGGAATGGGGAACAAAAAAAGGAAGCAAACCGTAGTTACCTCGTTCCATGGGTCCTCTATGGAGGTGTCGTAGCGGTTCGGGGGCGGGACGTACGGCACCGGCTCGTAGGGGTCCCATCCCGGCGGGATCCGGCCGCGACCGGCGGCAGCAGCCTCCGATGCACCGGCGGAGGCGGCGGCGACGTCCGTTGAGGGACGGCGGCGACGTCCGTTGAGGGGACGGCGTCGAAGAGGGAGGCGTCGCGCTTGGAGCCGACGGCGCCGTGGACGATGGGATTGGCATTCTCCTTGTCCATCTCGCCGGCAGAGGAGAGGGAGAGGGAGAGGGTTTTTTGCTTTGGAGAAGATGATGGGACGTGAGAGAGGCGGCGTTGCGTAGGCGAGTGAGAGTGACAGAGATAGTGGGAGGAGGCGTCTATAAAGGCAAGGGGTGGTTAATGCGACCCGCGTCCTACGCGTCCACCGCTGCACGTCTGCACGTCTTGGACTTCTGCAATGCGCCACGCGTCCACGATTGCACGTCTTCGACTTCTGCCCCGCGACCGGCGTCTACGCGTCAACAATTGCACGTCTTTCATTTCTGCCCCGCAACACGCGTCCTCGAGTCTAACCCTGAAAATTTAGATATACTCAGGTATAACCTCGAGCATTATACTAGCATTTTTTGTGTGCTCAGTTTTCCCCTTGAGTGCTAATACTGGCTAGTGCAATATGCTCGGCTTTACCCTCAAGTAGTTGGTCACCGTATCAGTCAACAAATGGGATTAACTAGTTAAATGAGTCATTTAATGTGCAAAAAATTCCGAAAAATAGTGGCACATACTCATGGAGTCTTTACCACAAATTGCCAGTTCTCAAAACATAGATAAGTCATAGATAAATCAAGTTTTACCACAAATTGCCACTTCTCAAAGGCCTTCTCAAATCACCTAGTAGCTATGAAGGTGCATGGTTTTCCACAATAAGCCCTTCCCAAAACAGCTTTCCCCAAAACATACTTTGTCTAAATGAGGCCACAATTCTCACACTCATGTATATTTGTATTGCAAATAGTTTGAGATAGGCCAAGATGGGTTTTATTGTACAAAACACGCATTTTCCATTTTTTAAATCTCATATTTGAATCACTTAGTCTCGTTTTTTACATAGGTGCCCTTGGTTTCTTGATACTACTCAGCTTTGCCCTCTCCCTCCACAAATTCTCTCACACGTGCAACATTGCCCCGATTGGTCTAGCCCATGTCACGCGGATCGTGCCCGCCGACCGTTGATCGTATGATCTAACGGGCAGGATAACCCCTCTCTCTCTCGTCGGCGGTTACCTTCCACTCTCTAAGTATGCTAAAGGGCGGTTTTCTCGTATTTATTTTCACGCGCTAAAAATTATAAACTCTTTTAGGCATTACTTTTCACGCAAAAAATGATAAACCATCACCGATTTGTTGTAGCCATAAATTTTCACGCAAAAAATGATAAACCGTCACCGATTTGTTGTAGCCATTAATTTTCATGAAAATCCCAAATGATAAACCATCACCGATTTGTTGTAGCCATTAATTTTCACGTAAAAAATGATAAACCATCACCGATTTGTTGTATCCATTACTTTTCACGCAAAAATTGATAGACCATTACCGATTTCTTGTAGCCATTACTATTCACGGTAAAAATGATAAACGAACCAATCTATCTATCTCTGTATTTGAGGTTTTGACCTGAAAACAAATGGGTATTATAAAGGGAAATAAAAGTTCAAAAAAATGTAAAAACGAAACAATCTACCTATCTTTGTATAGAAGATCGTCCGTATGATTTTTGAGGTCATTTAGAGAAGGTAGAAAAAAATCCCTTTTGAGAAGGTCGAAAAACCTAACTTGTTACAAAAGCTGGTTTCGATTGAGACCTAACCAAATTTGGCATACATTATGCCATATCTATAACAACAAGGAATATCTAAAAGGGAAAGTTTCAAAAAATTTGAAATTTATGGCGAAAATGATGCCATACATGATGTTGTTTTTCGAGGTTTTGACCTGAAAATCAATTGGATATTATAAAGGGAAATAAAAAGTTCGAAAAATATAAAAACGAAACAATCTATCTATCTATGTATAGAAGATCAGCCGTATGAAATTTGAGGTCATTTAGAGGAGGTAGAATAAATCACCTTGTTAGAAAAGCTGGTTTCAGTGAGACGAAACGGCATGCGTTTAAGCAAAGTGATTTTTTCGAACATCTCCAAATGATCCCAAATTTGCCATACATGATGCCATACGTGTAACAACAAGGAACCCAATATAAAAAGTGTCAAAAAAGTTTGCCCAACCGTATAGCTCTATCAAAAAGAACCTCACCATGGCGCTAGTATAATTTTGGGCTTAGTTACAAACTTTCGTTACCTAACCTTCAACACGAAACTTGTTTCAAATCACTTTTGGCGTACAAGAAACAAATCCCTCTTTGATTCGAGCACCACAGCCTCCAAACTTTGCCGATGCCGATATCGGCATGGTCGAAACGGCTATGCTCGACGCCACTGCTAGGTCACCATCGGGATGCACCCTCAATCCCGTCCCCTCATTCGATCACTGACACACCAGAGATACCGCCGAGGTCAATGCCGAACGTACATGTTGATGCCAATGCCGAACATGCATCCACGCCGACATGGGCACGGCCACGCCGCCCCGCTATGCTGGACGCCACAGACCACCGCGAGGTCTTTCCCTTCGCTACCACACTCTTCTAGCACCCATCTATACACGCCAGAAAGGAGAGACACTAGTTTTCTCTACATTGCTCGCGTTCGTGTTGGACACGGTCAGTCAAAGTTTTGAGGTAGTCGTCGATGTTGTCGACCATTTCTTCTCTTATTTGCATGGTTAAACGCGTCTAGTTCATATCTATCTAATGCGTCTGGTCTCGCCTCATGAAGTTCTTTGTGGACGTCGATCTCATCTCGGCACCCCGCAGGCCACCTCCTCCGTGCCATCGCTGTAGAGCTCCGTTTAAAAATCTATTCCTACCCGTGTATTACCCCTTGTATCAGCGCCATGGCCCACTTGTCATTCGATATACCGAAGCCCCACTCGTGCGTGTTTTGGTCAGGGATACAGCGATGCTTACGGTCAAACAAAGATGGATGGTCTGACATGTCTTTGCGGGCTCTACGTGGCCCCACTAGTCGAAGATAACGGTCAACCGTCGGGCAACCGGCCGTTATAGCATCTGTGATGGTTTCAGACAAGGTCTTGGGGAAAACTGAGGAAAAACTAAGGAGCTGGGGAAAACTGAGCACAACTAAGGAACCGAGGGCACGAAAATAGAAATCCCTTGAAATTATCATTGCCAAAACCAAGGGGGCATGTGTTATCACCAGAATTTAACCGAGTCTGGGGATGGGCCGTGATTAAATGGGCTTAGAAGATATACATGGAAGATATTCCCGAACCGGCCTTGTACAAGAAGTTTGGGCAAGATTGCCCGTGTATTTGTAAATATAGTAGGATACGTGTCGGTTAGAATTAAGAGATAGAGTTTAGCTCGTACACGGTTGGGTTTATTCCCAAGTTAGAAAGTCTACGGACTATAAATATGTATCTAGGGTTATTGAGAAGGAGGACGATCACGTTCACAACAAATCAATCTAGGCGCATCGCCACCCCTTGTTTCGAGGGTTTCTCCCGGGTAAGCAACATGCTGCCTAGATCGCATCTTGCGATCTAGGCAGATATCGCTTATTCGTTTTTGGTGTTGCTCGTGCTGAAGCCTTTTTGATGGCGAGCAACACCCTTATCTTAGGTGTTTTGGGGTTGATCACAATGCTTTCACGATGCACTTGTTTAGCTACGCTACCCCTCGATATCTAGCTGCCCTTACACCTATTTTAGGTGTAGGGGCAGCATCTTGCTTGTTCATTATTGAGTAGATCTAATCCGTTATAGTTGCTCCTTGTTCTTCAAGGATTGGTTTGATATCCGTATGGTTAGGCCTTATAAACGGATTGAAGGATCCGGTAGTGCGTAAGGTGTGGTTTACTAAGCTCTAGAGGGATTGTTCCGGGGATCAACTTCACGTTGGTTTTTAGGCCTTTTTAGTGCTGGTTTTCTATCATCTTACGTATCTGTTAGGCTCAATTACGCATAGGATGTTCCGATTATACGGTGAAAACCCTAGACTATCGTAGATTAGCTTAGCTTGATATTGATAAAGCATGAGCCCCATGTCCTTATAAATCTAACATGAACCATGGGACAATCGGCTCTTTGAGCCGATCCACAGAACAACTTAAGAGCCGATCGGGGCTCGTATTTAATGTTTACGTGTTTGCCATGCAGGAAACTAGTCGAAGCAAACCATCACCTTCCTGACCGGGTATAGGTCGGGTGGCACGCCCTCGTAAGCACCAGGACGCGTGTGCCAGAAGGCATTGCGGGCCGTCGCCCGAGGGACCAGGGTCAGCCGCAATCCTGGGAGCCTCCCGGCTCTACTGTGTTGCCCGTCGCTGCTCGCCGGTGGGTTTCTGACCGCAACAGAGTGATAAAAAGGTTTTACAACAATTTTTAGGGATAGTAAATTACGCAAGAAATTATATAGATAACCTAGCAAAGCTTGCTGGACCTCTATATGCTAAATTGAGAAAGAATGGCCATAAATATTTTAATTCCGAAGATATAAAATTAGTCAAGGCTATAAAAGAAAAGGTTAAAAATTTGAAACCCTTACAGTTACCATTAGAGGATAATTACTTCATAATCGAAACAGATGCATCTAAAGTAGGATGGGGTGCTATATTAAAACAAAAACCTAATAAATATTCTGCAAAGTCAGAAGAGAAAATATGTAGATATGCTTCAGGAAGCTACAAATTAAAAACAGTGAATAATATCGATAGAGTGATCCTTGCGGTAGTCCATGCAATAAATGCATTTAGACTGTACTTAGGATTTAAAGAATTTACAAGATGTAACTGACTGTGAAGCAATATGTAGATACTATAATCAGATAAATAGCAAGAAAAGCTCTACTAGAAGATGGGTTCTATTTGAAGATATCATAACTGGGAATGGATATAAAGTTGTTTTTGAGCATATTAAAGGAAAGGATAATTGCTTACCTGACATATTCTCTCGCGCATCAATTTTGCAGGAATGAAGCGCGGAATGCTTCCCAATGGGACGGAAGTATTCGCCTTTGGAATAGAGAATACATTAAAAATATTTCCTCCCAATACATTTAAATTTAACCCTAAAGGTCATATCGTCCTCGATGACATTCAACAATGCATCCTTGACAATTTCTGGTTTCAATATAATGCTAAAAGAGAAGAAAAAGGCTATATGCTACCTATCTTGAATAGCCTTGCCGAATATTTCAACATGATGAATAAGAAATTACCGAAGTCGAGAAATATTGAGCAACAAGAAATCAAACCGCTATATGTTTTATTTGATGGAAAGAAACCAGGAATATATATAACCTTTGAAGAAATATTACAAGAAAAGTTAGATGCAAGGAAAAAGAATGAAGATTTAACATGGAGAAAATATTTTGATGTGAATGAAGCCATATTTAGAGCAAAAACCATGATAGGAGAAAATTATTATACTGAACCAAAAGCCCAAGAATACATTCGAAGAGTATCGGAATAAGTAAAGGTAATACTCCACCACCAAGTCCACATAATACGAATGGAGAATCATCAAATTCTAAGAAGGTAAAGAAAGAAGAATCTCCAATAACCCAGACATATAAAGCATGTCTTTTAAAAGGAGTGGATCCTTTGGATTCCGAACATATAGACTTGAAGATAGATGAAAAATTTGCCAATTCCTCAAAACGTATTAAGGAAGAATTAAAAGAAGAGATTTTAAAGGAATTACGAGAAGAATTGGAAGAAAAATTTGAAGAAATAAAGAAAGACATAAAGAAAGAATATGATTCCAAGTATGAAATAGACTTCTCGGATGAAGATCATATGGATATTGCAGGCAGTAAACTTGAATAAGCAAAATGAGACCGCATATATTACTAAATTGGATTTGATATGGCTATCAAATATTCGGGCGCGGAGGACCCAAATATAAGTATATACATCTCAATTTGATATTACTATCAAATATTCGGGCGTGGAGGACCTATACCCGGATAATTGAAAGAATTTTCGAAAAAAAAACGAAAATTAATGATAATAGAATATATAATAATAAATAATAATAATGTATTTAAGATCTCCATCATCAAAACACATGCAAGCAGCCCGAAGGTTGATAATTCTTCGCATGCGATCAGCAAGGAGCAAATTTAGCAAAAGTGAAGGCCAAAAAGTCCAAGACATGATCATGACAAGGAAGAAGATTCTCAATATGAAGATAAGGATGAGAGGCCACGTTTATAACAGGCCAAAGAAATGTGGAGGCTGCACAATTGTCTCCTCCAAACATGCTCACATGAAGCTATAAAGAGGGGCTACAAAGGCTATGAAGCCTACAAAGACCTACAATATAGAGGCATGATTTGCAAGAAGAAAGGAGAAGCAATAATAGAAGAGAAGGCACCGGAATGCTGTCTCTCTCGACTATAAAAGGAGACTCAAGCAGCGAAGGAAGGACACCAAGCATTCATCAATCGGAGCACACCAAGCATTTGCAAAGAGCAGAGAGTTAAGCTAGCAGCGCTCCCTGCGAGTAGTAGTAGTACAACCACCCTTCTTGTAATAAAGAGCTGCAATAATCAAGGCGTTGTAATATCGCAAAGGTAGGAAGGTGATTTCCCTCCTTGTGTAAACCCGTCGGGGGTTCCCGAAAGGGAAACCCGTATGTAAATTATATTGTGGACATGAAGTAGTTCCGTGTTTTCCCTTGATATTTTTATCATGTTTATATGGGATGGGGTTTTTATGCTAGGGATCCTATAGGAGAAATCTCTGCGTGGTAGTTCTCTCGTTAAGCCTTACATGTGGCGTTAGAACGAGAACCGTAGCCGTAGAGAAGTGTTCCCTTCGGGTGGAACCGCACTGGGAAGACGATAAAAAAGCCAACCCATATAAATTTGACTCAGAACATCTAGGGAAAGAAACTTAGCTACTCCTGAAGCAATATAGTGATAAATACGGTGAGTACCGAGTAGGACTAATACACCACTGCGCACACCACCGGACGTATATTGGCCTCGCCAGCCTCCAAGATCCTGCAAAAATCAACAAAAATAATTTAGTATTTAAGAAAAAATTATTTAGCATAATTTAATTTCGAAATTATTAGTAAAATATTTAATTAATTTAAATCTCTACGTAAATTTGTGTGTACGTATATTTTGTAATAATTTTATTGTGTGAATTTTTCTAAGTATTTGTATATCCTATAGATGCATCTGTTTCGATTATGAAGTAATTATCCTCTAATGGTAACTCTAAGGGTTTCAAATTTTTAACCTTTTCTTTTATAGCCTTGACTAATTTTATATCTTCGTAATTAAAATATTTCTGGCCATTCTTTCTCAATTTAGCATATAGAGGTCCAGCAAGCTTTGCTAGGTTCGCCCGAATATTTGATAACCATATCAAATCCAATTTAGTAATATATGCGGTCTCATTTTGCTTATTCAAGTTTCTGCCCTGCAATATCCATATGATCTTCATCTGAGAAGTCTATTTCATACTTGGAATCATATTCTTTCTTTATGTCTTTCTTTATTTCTTCAAATTTTTCTTCCAATTCTTCTCGTAAGGCCTTTAAAATCTCTTCTTTTAATTCTTCCTTAATACCTTTTGAGGAATTGGCAAATTTTTCATCTATCTTCAAGTCTATATGTTCAGAATCCAAAGGATCCACTCCTTTTAAAAGACATGCTTTATATGTCTGGGTTATTGGAGATTCTTCTTTCTTTACCTTCTTAGAATTTGATGATTCTCCATTCGTATTATGTGGACTTGGTGGTGGAGTATTACCTTTATTTATTCCGATACTCTTCTGAATGTATTCTTGGGATTTTGGTTCAGTATAATAATTTTCTCCTATCATGGTTTTTGCTCTAAATATGGCTTCATTCACATCAAAATATTTTCTCCATGTTAAATCTTCATTCTTTTTCCTTGCATCTAACTTTTCTTGTAATATTTCTTCAAAGGTTATATATATTCCTGGTTTCTTTCCATCAAATAAAATATATAGCGGTTTGATTTCTTGTTGCTCAATATTTCCTGACTTCGGTAATTTCTTATTCATCATGTTGAAATATTCGGCAAGGCTATTCAAGATAGATAGCATATAGCCTTTTTCTTCTCTTTTAGCATTATATTGAAACCAGAAACTGTCAAGGATGCATTGTTGAATGTCATCGAGGACGATATGACCTTTAGGTTAAATTTAAATGTATTGGGAGGAAATATTTTTAATGTATTCTCTATTCCAAAGGCGAATACTTCCGTCCCATTGGGAAGCATTCCGCGCTTCATTCCTGCAAAATTGATGCGCGAGAGAATATGTCAGGTAAGCAATTATCCTTTCCTTTAATATTCTCAAAAACAACTTTATATCCATTCCCAGTTATGATATCTTCAAATAGAACCCATCTTCTAGTAGAGCTTTTCTTGCTATTTATCTGATTATATCAGTCAGTTCGTACTGTAAATTCTTTAAATCCTAAGTACAGTCTAAATGCATTTATTGCATGGACTACCGCAAGGATCTCTCTATCGATATTATTCACTGTTTTTAATTTGTAGCTTCCTGAAGCATATCTACAAATTTTCTCTTCTGACTTTGCAGAATATTTATTAGGTTTTTGTTTTAATATAACACCCCATCCTACTTTAGATGCATCTGTTTCGATTATGAAGTAATTATCCTCTAATGGTAACTCTAAGGGTTTCAAAATTTTAACCTTTTCTTTTATAGCCTTGACTAATTTTATATCTTCGGAATTAAAATATTTCTGGCCATTCTTTCTCAATTTAGCATATAGAGGTCCAGCAAGCTTTGCTAGGTTATCTATATAATTTCTTGCGTAATTTACTATCCCTAAAAATTGTTGTAAAACCTTTTTATCACTCATATCATCAGGGAATTGTAATATTTTTTTGGCAATATGTTCTTGTAGATGTATTTTACCTTCTCCTATTTCATGTCCAAGAAAATTAATTTTTTATTTGCAAATTTCCATTTTCTTTTTAGACAATATTAAACCATTTTGTTCAACCTTTCTAAAAAATACCTCAAGGTGAGCAATATGCTCCTTGTAGGATTTCGAGAATACTAGTAAATCATCTACATAGACTAGTATAAATGCTTGATTCTCATTAAAAATATTTTGCATTTTTCTCTGGAATAATGCAGGCGTATTTTTTAATCCTAGTGGCATTACTAGCCATTCATAATGTCCTTGGGGGCACGTAAAGGCAGTCCAAGGGATAGATTCTTCAGCCATTTTCACTTGCCAAAAACCGGCCTTTAGGTCGAACTTGGAGAAATATTTACTTCCTTGTATCCTATTAATCCATTCTTGCTTATTGGGTATATTGTATGCATCATCTACTGTATTATCATTAAGTCTTTTGTAATTAATAACCATCCTAGACTTTCCTCTAACTTCTTCAGCATGATTTCTAACTATAAATGCAGTTGATCTATGAGGACTTCTACTTTCCCTAATCGCTCTTAATTTTAATAATTCTTCGATATGCATTTTAAACTCTTCTATATCTTTGGGAGTTGCTTCTATTGGTCCTGACTTGATTATATAATCAGGGTTTATAATATTTATTTTGCGGACTATGGAGTTCTTATCCCGAGTGCTTCATTGGTATTTCTCCAATTATTTGTATGTCTTCTAGTCTTTGTACTATCTTGTCTATATCTTGTTTGGATTTTATATCTCTGTACCAATTTGGTGCAAAAGATTGTAACCCTATGCATTCTGTGCATGTACTTTCTATGTGATATTCTTCTATAGTATTACTGGGTTCATCTTCCTTGCAGGTTTCAAGAGGTTTTGTACTAGCACTATCTTCATCTTCTATATTAGATATCTCTATATTTTGTAAAGTTTTTCTTTGCTTTCGTACCTCAGATATGTATGGAACTTTATCTTGGTATGGAATGAATGTAACTCCTTCTTCATGTATAATAGTAGTTTGTAAAGACTGTTGTAAGAATCGCAAACCTAATATCATATCATCACTTATAACTGACAAATCCCTAATTATGATTTCATCTATTATATATTTTGTACCATTTATGTATGATTCGATATTATATGCTAATTGGTTATGTATTTTCTTTATTCCTGACATGTCTGTAGATACTTCAGCTTTATCATCATCTATGGTTTCCACTATTTCGGGACATCTAACAAAATACTTGCCATGGATTATGTTCTTTGTGCATCCTGTGTCTAATAGCGCTAATAATTTATAGGAAACATTTGGCTTTAGTACTATTTTAACCGGGATTCTTATTCCTAATACTTCTTTAAATGGTAACCGTACTATATATTTGTTTCCAAAACTAGTTATCACATCTTTTAGTTGTATTAGTCTATCTCCCTTTTGCTCTCTTACTGTGACCATTTAATATTTTAATTCAGTGTTTTTCACGGTATTATGTTCTTTATCTATGTTATCCTTATTATTTTCTAGCTTATATTTTATCTCTTCTAATTCTTCTTCTAGTTTATTAATCCTATTCTCTAGATTTCTAACTCTGCTAGATAATATTCGGTCTTCTGGCTCAATTTCTACTTCTTCTCTCCAACCTTGATTCTTGGATTTTAAACAAGAGGCACAAGCTTGTCTTAAACATATGCTACAAGTGGATCTATTTTCTTGACTAGGATAATATATGCAAAAGGCACATTTAATATTATAATCTCCTTTTCCTCTTACCCAATCATGTTGACATTCTACTTGGTTCATCATTTCAACCTTTAATCCTGCTAATTCGTCAATTAAATTCATCTCATCCTCACTTGATTCATCTTCTAAAGTATCATGCTCTACTTCATCAGTTTCTATGATTGAATATATTGACTCGTCATCTTTTATTTCGTCATCACATACCAATATATTCTCATTAACACTATCTATAATTAACACTCTTTCTTGCTCTTCATATTTACTAGAGTACCTTTTTTGGTCTTTATTAGGACAAGTTCTACTTAAATGATCAGGGGAGTTGCATATAAAGCACCTACATGTTTTATCATAAGATTTTCTAGGATTGTATCTTCTTACATTTCTCTTATGTAAGAACGGAGCTCTATTATCTGACCTCCTTAAGAAATATCTTTTCTTTCTTCTAAAATTGGTGTTTCTTTGGTGTGGCTTATAATGCTTTTTACTCTTATATCGTTCCTCTCCATATGTTAATGGTATTTGGACAATGTTATTGCAGAAATTATAATCTGATCTCTTCATGGATCTTTGAGCTTGAATACTTGTGCATATCTTTCTTAGTTGTTTGAAAACAAATGTGATGGCTTGGGATATATTTAGACCTAATCCTGCTGTTTCTTTTTTATATTCCTCAAATATTATCGAACCTAAAGGGTCTGGTAATTTATTAAAATATCTTTCGACCACTCCTACATTATAGCCTTGTTTAGCAGTGGTAGCATTATATAAATAATGTTGAGAAAACTCTTTAATACCTTTCCAACTTGTTAGTGTTAATTTTTCTATTTCTCTCAATCGTTCATTTTCTAGTGCTGTAAATCCTAACTCTGGATCTTCTCGCTATGATTATACTTGATATAACATTAGCAAAGTTATTTGGGTTACTTCCAGCCCTTTTCAATTCTTCATAATTACTAGGGAATGTTTCTACCCATTGCTCCCATAGAACCTTTGCAGATTCTCCTAAAAATGTTTCAAGATATGTCAACATGTCTTCTACCTTAGGTCCTATATTGTGCTGATTTTGTATGTATTTTTTAACTATTAACCCTTTCCAAATGCTAAGTATATTCGGCCAGTCTATCGGATCATGAGCTGCTAAATTTAATACTGCACCATCATACCTGGTATTCTGAAACTCTACTGGTTTTTCGAAATCTCTTCTTTTGGTACCCATATGTCTATATTGTCCAGGAATATAAGATGGTTGAAAATCATCTTTTTCTGGAGGCCATTTTCCAGCTGACCTGGTTGGTCTTTCTTGTGGACCTTCTTCTTTTACTGAGGTACTCCCATATTGAGTTCTTTTTCTTTTACTATTTTCCACTTCCATAGCTTCCATTGCATTTTCTAAATTATGCAGTCCTATATCATCTAGGGAGTTTATAAAGTCACTATATTCTTCAGACGCATCATAGTTTTCTTCTTCTATTAGCATTTCTTTCATTAAATTTTCTTCTTCTTCATAACTTTCAGTTAATAATTTATTATTTATATCCCATTGCTCTTCTTCGCTTACAGCTTTATCTTTATTGTGCTGGTCCATAATTTTGTTTTTATTACCCACATCTTTGTCTTTTGATGTTATATTACTATTTACCATGGATGAACTACTAGTAACAATATTTTTCTCGTATTTTAGCTTTTTTAACCTTCCAATCTCTCTTATGAAAAACAATTCATTTTCTCTTATCTTTGGCCAATCCTTTATCATAGAGTTATTGTATTCCCATTCTATGTGTTTAAGCTTTTGTTCATAATGATTTATTTCATTATCTAAATCAGCCTTTTCCATGCATTCAGTTGCATCCTTACTCCTATTGTCACTAAATTCTGATTCTGCCATAACAGATTCGGTATCATCCATAGATGTAGATTTATAATTTGTGAACCTAATGCTACTACTTCCTTCACAATTTTGATAACTTATGTAGGTTTGTGGAAATTTTAATTCTTTCTTTTCTATAAGATCACCTATATTCCATTCTTCTCCTGCTCTTTCTTCAGAACCAATTTTTAGCGGACTCATAAATTTTAATCCTTTTGACTTGCATGCTTTCAATTACGTCATCCACATTTACTCTATATCTTGAGCTACTTTTATTAGTGAGCCTTCCTATGAACTCTATGCTTACTAACATATTTGTACCTCTAAAATCTTCATATCCTTTAGTTTGAAACCCAAAGCTCATTTTTTCAATAAATTCTTTTACGAGCATCATTAGGTCTCGGAGCTATGTAGGTTATTAATTTATTTTCATTCATATCTCCTTCCATAAAACCTAATGCAGCTTTATCTACTGATCCCCATCTTTTATCTAATAGTGTAATTAAAACCTTTGCTCCTAATTTCTTTCTTGTCATACCTTTAACCCCTATAATATACATACCTTGATGAATATATTTATACCCACAATATTTGAGTTCTCCTTCAATATTCTTGCTGACAATTCTTAAATCTCATTGGATGTGTTAGCACACTTAATTCTACTTCTCTGGATATTCTATATAGACTACTCCTACTTTCAAACATGCCCATATGATATACATGTTGTGGTTTTATTTTTCTTAGTGTGTCTTTTTGATATCTTTCTAGGTCTCTTTCAAGGTCTATTACTTCTTCTAAATTATCGATATCATCAGCTTTGCTGCATGATAGTCTATGCCTCGTTGTCAAACGCCTTGAATCTTGCCTTATCAATTGCAAGTTTTTGTCTCTTCTGGTGAAACTTTTAGATATGTCCATTTTTCTGAATTGATATTCCTTGATGATGATATTATCCCAGATGAAGCTAATACAATGTCTTTATTACTTGGTACACTATTAATCTTTTCTAAAACCTGAATTAATAACTGGATGATTGTGTTATTTTGCTTTATAATTACTTTGGAGTCTTCTTTTTGTGATTCGTAATCAGAAAAACCGATATGAGGAGTCAAATATTGTGCTACTTCTTTTAGTGCTTTGTTATATTCGGACATGCAAGTTATGAAATGATCAATGTTTTTACTTCTTGCACTAACTCTTTGATTTCAATTATATCTTGTCTTGCTTCAGTGTTTGAGAGCAAGTCTTTATTTTTATTCAAATAAATTCCTAGGCTTTTCCCAATGGATAGAACCTCTTCTTTAATGTAATCGTTATTCCTAGCGACCGTGTTCTGTCTTGATTTTGCTTCTTCTAGCTTATGTACCGCTATATCAACTTTATTATTCAAACTTGAATATTTTTCTGCAAGTTTTTGGTATTCTTTAAATAAACTTTCAAGCTTTTGATCTAATATATCTTGTCTTTTTCCCCAAGATAAGAAAAATTTATATATCAGATCAACAACTATATTTAATTGGCTATGCGCAGTATGCCAAGTATGTTCTTCAGAGGGATTTATTCTACACCTTATGTCAATATTTTCCTTAGTTTTTATTATCTTACCTGTGCTAACTTCTAAATTTAAATACTTTAACCTTTCAATGATTATAAACCTTGCTCTGGTACCAATATATAGGATATACAAATACTTAGAAAAATTCACACAATAAAATTATTACAAAATATACGTACACACAAATTTACGTAGAGATTTAAATTAATTAAATATTTTACTAATAATTTCGAAATTAAATTATGCTAAATAATTTTTTCTTAAATACTAAATTATTTTTGTTGATTTTTGCAGGATCTTGGAGGCTGGCGAGGCCAATATACGTCCGGTGGTGTGCGCAGTGGTGTATTAGTCCTACTCGGTACTCACCGTATTTATCACTATATTGCTTCAGGAGTAGCTATGTTTCTTTCCCTAGATGTTCTTAGTCAAATTTATATGGGTTGGCTTTTTTATCGTCTTCCCAGGCAGTTCCACCCGAAGGGAACACTTCTCTACGGCTACGGTTCTCGTTCTAACGCCACATGTAAGGCTTAACAGAGAACTACCACGCAGAGATTTCTCCTATAGGATCCCTAGCATAAAAACCCCATCCCATATAAACATGATAAAAATATCAAGGGAAAACACAGAACTACTTCATGTCCACAATATAATTTACATACGGGTTTCCCTTTCGGGAACCCCCGACGGGTTTACACAAGGAGGGAAATCACCTTCCTACCTTTGCGATATTACAACGCCTTGATTATTGCAGCTCTTTATTACAAGAAGGGTGGTTGTACTACTACTACTGCAGGGAGCGCTGCTAGCTTAACTCTCTGCTCTTTGCAAATGCTGGTGTGCTCTGATTGATGAATGCTTGGTGTCCTTCCTTCGCTGCTTGAGTCTCCTTTTATAGTCGAGAGAGAGCAGCATTCTGGTGCCTTCTCTTGTATTATTGCTTCTCCTTTCTTCTTGCAAATCATGCCTCTATATTGTAGGTCTTTGTAGGCTTCATAGCCTTTGTAGCCCCTCTTTATAGCTTCATGTGAGCATGTTTGGAGGAGACAATTGTGCAGCCTCCACATTTCTTTGGCCTGTTATAAACGTGGCCTCTCATCCTTATCTTCATATTGAGAATCTTCTTCCTTGTCATGATCATGTCTTGGACTTTTTGGCCTTCACTTTTGCTAAATTTGCTCCTTGCTGATCGCATGCGAAGAATTATCAACCTTCGGGCTGCTTGCATGTGTTTTGATGATGGAGATCTTAAATACATTATTATTATTTATTATTATATATTCTATTATCATTAATTTTCGTTTTTTTTTCGAAAATTCTTTCAATTATCCGGGTATAGGTCCTCCACGCCCGAATATTTGATAGTAATATCAAATTGAGATGTATATACTTATATTTGGGTCCTCCGCGCCCGAATATTTGATATAGTAAGATCTCCATCATCAAAACACATGTGTATATATATATATATATATATATATATATATATATATATATATAGAGAGAGAGAGAGAGAGAGAGAGAGAGAGAGAGAGAGAGAGAGAGAGAGATAGAATATAGATATAGATTCGCTTCAATGACATCAGACGTTAGATGCCAAGCTTGTGATACGACAATGCAGCTAATTTGCTAATCATCGAAGCACAGTCTCTTCAATTTGAGACGGAGTTAAATGGTGGAAACTGAAAGTGAAACTGATGCAGGTAATCAACCTGATGGAAGACCCGTCAGATTTGAAACGGTTAGCATATGCCAAGAAGTAGCTTCGTGTTACTAATCTTATAATATTGCGAGGTTCGGTAATGAAGCAACCTATAATGTATTAGAAAAGGATAGTTCAGATAGAAGGGGTTTGTGGATTAATTTCACACCACCATTCTTATTTAATTCGCAAAAAGAAAACTACTCCTTAATTTGCAAAAAAGAAGGAACCACATCTAGCTGTTAAGTAAAACACTCTGCTCTTCATTAATAACAGAGACAACAGAATATGACAAAATATAATTCGGCATGGTACATGAAAATAGCATATTTTATACGGTTCTTCAGGTGTCTTGACTTAAGTAGAGTATATATCCCGATATATGGAAAAACCAGAACTGATCCCGAGCTCAGATGAGCTCCTTTTATGAACCAACCATTTGCAGCCATTTGGTCTTGGGACCTACCTCTGTCAGGATACTTTAAGTTGCTACGGCAAGTAGACATTAATAGAATAGGAGGATACGCGTATATTACGGTGGGCCAGGATGTGACGGCCATGCGTTTCCCATTCAGCGTCGTTGTGACGGAGCCTGCGGTGGTGTGTTTCTCATCCCGCTCGCGGTGGCGGCCACATCCTTCTCGTTCCGGCACCAGCGCCCCCTGCTCTGTCGGCCCTCTCCTACTCCCAAGCTACTATGGTGTTTTACTCTGGCCTTGCTGGTCTCGGCCGCGGCGCAACCATCTGATCTGGATCGGGAATTGCAGACACCAGCCCCGCCGTCGGGCGGCCCTGCGCCGCTCATCTTCAACCTCTGCTTCTGCTCGAGGCCGGGCTAGGTGGCCTCCACCCTGCGCTGCAGCTGCAACCACGAGCCGTCCCTCCCGGAACGCCACTGCTGCTGCAAGGCCCGACGCTCGCCCTCCACCCCGCATGGCGCCGCCCAGGATGGGGGACCGGAGACGCGGCCGGCCGAGATCTTCTCGGTGATTCACGCAACGCCGGAGAGAAGGCGCTCCTGGCCACCAACGCCGCCGTGGCGGCTTGACCTTGACCATGCCGTGTGCGTTGCCCGTCTTCCACATAAGGAACAGAAGACGCAGATCACGGTCAACCAAATCTGTACCAGTTTGTGCCAACTGATGGAACCGCATTGAATACGATGCACAGGTGGGCCACAATTCTGCAGCGTGTAACACGCATACGAAACAGAATACTCTGTGTACCACCGATCTTGGCGCAAATAAACGGTCCAGAAAACGAGCTCAGATGAGCTCGGGACCAGAAATGCCTCTCCCGAGATAGATAGAGATAGAGATAAAAAAACATAGAATATAGGTAAAGATTTGCTCCAATGACATCAGACGTTAGAGGCCAAGCATTTTTTTTATGTTTTAGACAATCTGTTTACAGAGATTACACATATGGTCACCACACAAGACAAATATTTGCATCAAGCAACTTTGCACAAGAAAACTCACAAGAAGTAAAACTACAAGTTCACCCTTAAAGAAACCCGTGCCTCGCCAAAACATCGTCCATCTTCCTCCACGTCCACCATGATAGCAATCAATGATGTTTTTTGAGCCGATGAACCGGGTCGTCGCAGAGGACGAGCCCGAAACTTTGTGGCACGTCGGCCGAGGATCTTCCCCGTGGTCACCAGATCCCAACACCGTCATCTTCTTCAGACTCAATCGAAGAAGACAAACGCTGCCGCCTACCGTCATCTTCACACCCAACTGCAAGACGCCAGACATAACTGCAGCAGCCAACCAACCGTCACCCGCGAGAGTGCCGAACGCCAACCGCCAGACACGAATCTCACCAGATCTGAAGACCGGCGAGAAGACCAGGCCACCTGCCCTCCGACGTCACCGGTTAGAGCGACGCCGAGATGGAGAAAGAGCAGAGGCAAATTATTCCGACGCGACGGAATCTTCTCCATAGAACGGCGCCCCAAGAAAACACTTGCCAACCCTAACTACTGGCCGGAGCCGATACCTCGGGATCCCCACCCCTCCCGTCGCCCGCCGGCCGACGGAGGAGGCAGGGACCGACAGCTGGCCGGTGTAGTTTGCCGGCAGAGATCGTTCGCGGTCTTTTCGTGGGAGCGGTTCCTGGCGTGTGGGAGCGGTACTCTGGGTTAGAGGCCAAGCGTGTGATACGACAATGCATATAATTGCTAATCATCGGAGCACAGTCTCTTCAATTTGAGACGGAGTTAAGTGGTGGAAACTGAAACTGAAACTGAAACTGATGCACGTAATCAAGTAGCTTAGTGTTACTATTCTTATAATATTTTCTTTTACTCCGAGGATCGGTAATGAAGCAACCTATAATGTGTTAGAAAAGGATAGTTTAGATAGAAGGGGTTTGTGGATTAATTTCACACCACCATTCTTATTTAATTCGCAAAAAGAAAACTACTTCTTAATTTGTAAAAAAGAAGGAACCAAATCAGAGAAGTAACACAACAGAATATGACAAAATATAATCCGGCATGGTACATGAAAATAGCATATTTTATACGGTTCTCCAGGTGTCTTGACTTAAGATGATCAAGGCTCATAACTACGAAACTAAGAGCATCTCCAGCCGCGTCCCCAAAGCGGCCCCCAAATGACGCCGAATCGAGCGTTTGGGGACACGTTTTCTTCGTGCCGCATTTAGGGGACGTCGCTCTCCAGCCACGTCCCCCAAAGGCGGTCCCCAAAAAGAAAATTCAAATGGTTCACATACAAAAGAGATCATTCCCGCCGAAGTCGTCGCGATTGAAGTAGCCGCGATTAAAGTACTGGACGCGCGATCATATTACAGACCGGTGGTGCAAGCTGAACCTAAATTAGAAGAAGGGATTCAGCGATGCCGACGACGCATCCTGAGTCGACGTAGGCCCGTCGATCACGACGACCTTGTCGTGCTCTGCCTGGTGTGCCTGCTCCGTCACCGACGCAGATGCCGATGCCGCCAACACAGGTGTACTAGCAGACGTTGTAGCAGGCCTGCTCTGCCTCCGGGGGTGGGGTTGCTGCCGCTGCCTCGGCCGCCGCCATTTTGGCTTCAATGTCGTCGAGGATCATGCCTTTGTAGAAGTTGTGCGCCACCCGCGTCCGGGGAGACATTCCAGCTGTCGACGCGGTCCGCAGGGACATGTTCTCCTTGCGTTTCTTGAGTTCCATCTTCTCTTCTTGCCTCTTGAGCAGTGTTACCCACCTTTCATCGGTCTTTTTGTCGCGGGAGAGCAGGGTCGAGGAGACCTCGGTGTCAACCGCCATTTCTCGTTTGTTTTGAGCTTGCTATAACAATGCAGCAGCACGAATGGCGTAAACCTTCCGGGTTTTTCTGGTACATCGCCATGGCGCGGTCGAACTAATCCAAAAAGGAAGCGCAATCAGATCGTGATTATACTAGGCGCTAAAACTTTTCGTAGAAAGAGGCGTACCGTATCACTGACGTTCGTGCCGCTGTCGCCTCTGGTCTCGATCTTGTTATGGAACCCATGGAACATGTTCACCGACGCCTGGATGATGACCCAGCGCGTCGACATTGCCTTTTGGCTCCTTTTCATTGTCATCATGTGGTAATCCTTGTTGACTAGCTTGCGCTCATTGAACTCCGCCTTGATCCTCGCCCAATATTTACCGTACTTTTGGTTGGCGCCGATGACGGAGTCATGGCTCATCGTCGACCACGACTCGAAGAGACATTCATCCTCTAGAACCTTCCACTTGGGGCCTCGTGTGCCCGAGGCCGCCTTCTTCTTCCTCTTCTTCCTCATGTCGGCCGCGTCAATCTCCACGAGATCCTCTGCATACGGCAAACTCATCCTCGTCGTCCTCTTCGTCATCCTCCACCCCTCGTCCTCCCCTCCTCCTCCTCCTCACCACCGGCGCCCTAGAATTCGAGCGGACCCCTGCGGGCAGTGAACGGGGCGCCATCCGCACCGGGGCCTGGCTGGGACATACGTCGGGGAGTAGAACAAGGCGTTGGGGTTGAAGCCACCATACGATAGCACATCCTCATACCACAGCGACAAGTTCGGCGTCACGCACCCGGGAGTGGCAGAAGGGCCCTCGTTGAAGAAACCGGGTGTCGACGGGGACACCACTCCCGGAATGTGCGCGTTGCCCGACGTACTCCTTGGGCTCGCGTTGGTACCAGCGATACACGCGGCCAACGCCTTCTGGTGCACACGCGCCGCCACCGACATCTTCTCCAACTGCACCACCTGCCGTCCCCTCCGCTCCGCCATCAACAGCTTGCGCCGCAGGCAGTCTTGCTTCCACCTTTCGTTGGTCCAGCCTTCCGGCTTCTTCCTCACCGCCGACGCCTTCCACGGCTTCACGAAGGACGCCCTCGGCCCTTTCGTCGCTGCCTCATTGCCCGGCGGCTTGGTAGCCGCTTTCTTGGCCATTTTTTTGGGGCATGTCGGCCGCGCCATGGATGGGAGAGGTAGTGGCTGCGGGAGGGAGAGAGTAACGACGGCGGGAGGGAGAAATGAATCGGCGGGTGAGGCGGTGAAATCTTTTGGGAGGGCAGAAATGTGCGGCGGGAGAGGCGCGATGTGGCGGGAGGGGGGTCGAATTTTGATGTGTCGCTGACGCATCGGGCTCGCCATTCCCCGCCTCGCTTTTCGTTGTGTCCAGCGCGCCCGGAGCGTCCCCTATGGACCGGGAACGGGCTCGGGACGCCGGACGTCGTATTAGACCGCGCCGGACGGAAGGAGGCTTTAGAGCGCGCGGCTGGGAACAAAAAAATTGTCCGACGCGTCCCAACTACCTTTGGAGGTCACTATGGGGGACTTGGCTGAAGATGCTCTAAGTGTCAGCCGAAGAGAAAATAGTGACGAGTGACAATTACTGCATAGAATACTTCCTTGTTCATTGCTATTTGCTCCTTTGAAGTACATTATCTGTGGTTCAGTAAGGTTTAATAGAGTAAGCATGAAATCATATATATCAATAAAAAGGAAAGGGCTAATAGTAATACGAAAAGAGTCTTGCACAATATTAAATCTCTTTTGCTAGTTCTAGATTGACCGAGAATTAAGTTAGTTCTAGGTCAACTCTAGGACCGTTAAATTTGCATCACGATTTGCGCACATGAGAATTGCATACGGGTGTGCAATTGCACATCCTTTTTACGAGTTGCACGTGAATAACACATGAAATCAGATGACATCATCAAAGCAGAAAAATAAAGTTAGTTCTAGGTCAACCATCCATATTAAATAGACGCAGCTTTATATTTAATAAGAGGCATATAATCACACACTAATCTTGAAAAGAGAATTGAAGAAAAATCACATGTTTGTCATTAAGACATATTCAACTAAAAATATGTAATCTAATTATCACATTAATTAAGAAAAGGGCCATTTAATTAAGTTTCACTAACAATGGATAGCTTAGATGTCTGCCAAAGCTATGTCAACAGTTCACAGCAATTCGGCAACAAAAAAGGAATTAAAACTTCCTTATAAGCAACAAAAGGAATTAGGTCTTCTTCGATCTCTTCCTCTTCCTCTTTCCATTTCCAAGCTTGTTCTTTGCACAACGTTCATTTGTATCCTTTGGCTTTTCATTTGCATCACTGGTGGAAAAAGGGGCTTTGGTCGCGGTTGGCAACTACCATTAGTCGCGGTGGCCCAACCACGACCAAAGTAGCGCGACTAAAGGCCCCCCCTTTAGTCGCGGTTCCTCACGAACCGCGACTAAAGGCCCATCCACGTGGGCCTCAAGCGAGCGCCAGGGCGGAGGCCCTTTAGTCGCGGTTCTTCTGGCCAACCGCGACTAAAGGCCTCCGCAGGGTTTAGGGTTTAGCCCCCCCTCCCCCTAAATCTGGTTTCTTTTTAATTTGTATTATTTTATTTCTTTTGGGTTTTAATTTTGAAGGAGTTTCACATATTCTACGGTACTGTATACATACATGCATATGAATGTACAATTTCAAACAAATTTGAAATTAGAACCAAAAAGAATTCAAGAGTAATATACAATATATATTCAATATCGGATGACCATATACAATATATATTCAATATCGGATGACCATATACAATTTTGAACAAGTTAGTTACTAATTCCGGTGCCTATAAAGATCTACGTCATCGTAATAGTGTTATCCTCTA
Organism: Lolium rigidum; assembly: GCF_022539505.1. Lineage (NCBI taxonomy): Eukaryota > Viridiplantae > Streptophyta > Magnoliopsida > Poales > Poaceae > Lolium > Lolium rigidum. The sequence continues at coordinate 355,585,713 of NC_061513.1, read as the reverse complement.
GGATCGATGACTTCCCTCGCCAACCATCCAGCTAGTTCCTCTTGAAGTGGTCGGAAGCGAGCTTCTGGACTAAGGGTCTTCCAGAACTGGCATGCTCATCCACTGTACGAGCAATTTCACGAGCAAAGAATTTTTCAAGCGAACGAGCAATATACCCTCTAAGCGAACTGGCATGCTCATCCACTGTACGAGCAATTTCACGAGCAAAGAATTTTTCAAGTTTTTCTAGAAGTGGAACAACAGCCTCTCGGATAAATCCACACTCTAATTCTTCTACACCGATGTCGGTGTTCCCTCGATTCATCAACCTACGCACAGAGATAGTCTCCTTCATCGTACCCTTCAATCCAACCATTGTTGCGACAAAATTAGTAAATCTTGCTAGATATACATAACCGAGATGCAGTTTGTTCTGGTAGAGGCATGGGCATACATACCAGAAGGGCAGCAGCAATGACATCAGATTCAGACCCTTGGTAGTGCGTAAGATGCAGGGCACTCTGCCGGATATAGCTCGAAAAGACAGATATGATTTTGAAATGATCTCTTTGCATGTCAGACATCAGCTTGGCCTCCTCCGCCATACACTTAAACAAGAGTTTTCTCAATTAGCGCAAACAAATTAATAAGCATAAAAAACTAAAATGAATAAATTAAGTAGAACACTGGTTGATCTGATTTATTAGGCAGGCATATACCATCAATCCAGCAGTTGCAGCAACCGATTTAACCTTTGACTTGAAAACACAGATTGCTCGCTCCTGGATACTGTCGCTCAAGGTTATGTCTTCAGCACTGAGATCTTTTGCATGAATCATGCGATACCTCCTCTCCTCCTTGAGACACTTGACACCATTGTTTTGCAGCGATGCAAAGAAGTTATTAGCAACACAATCTATCAAATAAGGTAAGCTAGGGCACCAGTATTTCTTACAACATATATGGGCAGGAGGAAGAACTTACGTAACGGGCAGCTTCTTGACTCCTGGTGCAAAGAAAAGCAACATTTCGATTGAAATACTCCTTTAGATATTGCATAAAAGTGGGCCACTCAACAATAGTATCTGACACCTCATAGATCACCAGCCTGCTCCATCCCCATGCTCTATCCATGAGATCTTCAAATGGTAGAAGTATACTAGTCAGAGATAGATTAGTACCGGACTCAATAAATTATAGAACTTCTATAAAACCAGAAGCATCAACCAAAAAATTAAACGTATCGAAAAGCCAATAAAAATGGAGCAAATTCAGGAAGGATCGAATCTTTTCAGCAATGCATGTCAAATGTTGGCATAACCTTTTATGATAACAAAACAGAATCTCATCACGGGAGAATAAACAGAAATCCTCATACCTGGGTACCAAACGATTTCCGTTGGCGGTGGTGTCTTGTATCTCCCCATGGTATTTTCCATGTACTCGATCCAAGCCAGCGTATCTTTCCTATGCTGACGCTTCCACCACTCGTTTTGATCAACGACACCAGCATGATTAGATTGGCTCCCCATCGACTATCTACTGTCTTGGGGATCTAGGGTTTTCAAGATGGGATTGGATCAGGGAAGAGGAAAACGAGACGCGATTTCGAACTTATAGTGGCGCGGACGAGGGGAAACAGTCAAATACGGGGAGGGAGGCCTTCCCACCGGTGGGCCGGTCCGATAAGGGCTTGTTCGGCAGGGTTTGCTGAGTATAATCCTCGCCCCATCTGAAAACTCAACAAAACGCGAATGGGCCGTTCGGTCGGCCGGTTTGACTTTCGGTAGGCGTCAGTCCGGGCAATCCCTGAAACACGTCAGTTTGGAGTGTAAACAAAACGCTCCACTCCCCTCGCGTTTTGGGCGAGCTGCACCAGGAACGGTTGAAAACATCGCTGATTAGTTGAGACGCTTGGACGCTTTGCTGATTAGTTGAGCCATTTTTTTTTTGCGAGGAAACCAAGATAATATTAAAGGAAGAACCTTACAGAAAGGAACCCAACAAAGATGAAAAATACAATCCAGTCCTTCTGCAACACAAGGACGCCGGCATGGAGCAGGACGTGCCGGCGGTGCGCCGCCGCTGCGTCTTCCTGCAAGCCTTGGATCAGAAGACGTCCCCTGGCGGACGGGAAGTCGCCGGACCTCAAACTCCATGGAGCCTCCACCCAACTCCAGCTGCATCTTCGTCTTCCTTCAACATCATCGGCTTCGAAATCGTCAACCCATATCCGCCGCCACGCGAACCCCAGGAGGGGGATGGCGCTCCCACAAGATCTCCTGATCCGGGGAAGCGGAGGGGACCGACACACCACCGCGGACCTCCGCCGAACTCCGCCGCCGAAGGAAGCGTGTACCTGCACCAAAAGCACCACCGGCGACCCAACCTCCTCCATGAGCCAATGTTTTGGAGAGAGGGATTATACGGATCTGGATGGAAGAGGGATATGAGGGGATTGGGTGACTGAGGTGTTTTCACCCAAAACACGGTGGCTAATACACTAAAATACACACAAATCTACCTCTGCCGAACAAGGCCTAAGGTGCGAAGTGGGGGTTTTCTTTCTTTCGTTCCTTTTTTTGTTGCGTTCATAAGGAGCCTGTTTGGTAGCCTGGCTGATTTTATGCACTACCTCGCCAGGGAAAATAACGCACAGATTTCTGACGGGCCACGGGTCAGAAATGGCATGTCGTTTGGTAGGCCGCGAAGAGTTTTTCCGGTTCCGTGGAGATTTGAGCTTTGGTCGTTTGGTAGGTCGGTTTTGAGGACAAGTAGCAGCCCAAAACGTGAATGCTGCTATTTGGTTGCAACCCAAAATCAGCTTTTGGTTACCTCTTCCCTTCATTGATAAGGTTACCAGTGATCAATAGCGTACAAGCAAGCACACAATGCAAGATACTAGAAAGATCATAGACGACACGAAATAGGTTTAGTACTCGACACGGCATGACACATGTTCAGACACCATAGTTCAAACACAACACCATTGGATAGGAGACACATAATACCAGCAACGACACAATACCAGCAGAGCTTCAGACTTCTTCTTCGAAGAAAACACACCTGGTGGCATCGCCATGGTCCGAGCACCTGGTCATCACCTCAGTGCAGGTGTGGTCGAAGATGACCACACTGTACTCGAAAGAGGACACCTTCTTCAAGGTGAGGAACTGGCCTATCTTGAGCTAATGGGCGATGGTGAAGGCTGCCCACCCTTGGTCGATGAATGCGTCGTTGCCTTCTTTCCTCGTAGTCATCCTCCAGCTGCAGCCAATGTTGCTGCAGACGATGATGTTCAAAGGGATGGGTCCAAACCACTTGACGAACTTGGTAGGGATTAGGAGCTTCCCGAAGGTGGGCTTGAAGATGATCTGGAGGAATAACCCTACGTCTTCGTGGATGTGGATGACGTTAGCCTTCCTTCCTTGACACTTCTTAGACAGTCCCTCGCCGAGAACCTCCGCAGGTGCCCCAAGCTGGATCTTCTCACTCTGCACCAAAAGCACATGTCGTTAGAGGTGGCCGCTCACAACTAGATGAACAAGCACATAAAAACATTAGCGAAGCCTCATATATTGGGTCACACGACAGCTCAAGGAACTGTCCACAAACTAAGTCTAATGTGCAAGAAATGTGACACACACGACTAAGTTTGAGAGCAACACCTTGCCTTCCATAGTGCCATATTTAAATCATTGGCCAATGCAGAATTGCAGAAGCTGAAAAGGCCTCATACATTGGGTCACAAGGCAACTAAAGGGAGTGGCCACAAACTAAGTGTACTGTGCAACGAATGTGGCACACACGAATAAGTTTGAGGGCACCATCTTGCCTTTCACAGTTTCATATTTAAATCATTGGCCAACGCAGAAGAAAAACCAAAAGATGCCTCATACATTGGGTCACACGGTAGGCAAATGGACTGTCCCAAAACTAAGTCTAGTGTGCAAGGAAAGTGGCACACACGACTAAGTTTGAGGGCACAACCTTGCCTCCCATTGTGCCATACTTGAATCATTGACCAAACGCGGAAGACAAACCAAAAATAGGCCTCATACATTGGGTCACACCGACAGGCAAAGGGCATATCTGCAAACTAAGTCTAGTGTGCAAGGAATATGTCACACACGACTAAGTTTGACGGCAGCACCTTGCCTTCTATTGTGCCATACTTGAATCTTTGGCCAATGCAAAATTGAAGAAGCAGAAACATGCAAAGAAATGTAACATAAGCCTCATAGTATGAGGACATATGGAAGAGATCTTAGATAAAACCAATGGTGTGGCCATGTTCACTAATTTCATAGGTTCTGATCAATCATCTCTCCTTACTATGATCCCTAGTTATAATCATCGGTCTAGTTCACTCACAAACAACACAAGTACCAGTTCAAATAGAGGGTAGAGTGCATTACAAGTGATACTTAGTGTACATTACAAATGCTACTTAGTGTACATTACAAATTCTATCTAGCTCAACCATTAGCAGAATCTCCTACACTACATCTCCAACAGATTCATCACTCATCACAAATAGCTCTGATTCTCTTGAGCCTTTTCTTGTTAGCAAAATTCACTTGGAGCGGATCGTATATGTCATACTCTAACTTTCTCTTTTCAGCCACTAACACCTTTCTTTCTGCCTCCCATTCCTGTTTCTTAGACCTTATAATTTTTGGTTGAGTTCTCTACACTTCCTTGAGCAGAGCAACCTCGTTCTTCAAATCATCTAGCTCGTCTTGCGCTCGGGTCTGAACAAACTAGGCTACTCAGCTTAATCTTTGGCACAACAATCACAACATGCAAAACCCCATCATAAAAAACTCTTCCCCTGTTTGCATGTACAGTAAAATCAGACAGTTTGACCAATCTCAGTCCGATCTAGAATGGATCTACCGCGATTGCAAAATATAGTAACAGATCTAAGCAAATCACAACCGTGAAAAGCAAGCAATCGACAACAACAACAAGCAATTATGACAAACATGAAGCAATCGTCTATCCGAACCCAATCCTAATGGAAACCCTAACAGATCTAATCTGCATGTCGTCACGAATGGTGAAGCACGACCTATATATTGTTGCACAACGAAGATGGAGATAAGAGGAAGAGTAGCTTACCGCCATTGCTTAGGTCTATGACGAGGTCGAGATCGCGCCTGAACTCGAGATGCTGGTGAAGAGCGCGCTGCAGGTTCCGGCCGAGGTCGCGGTGCTTATCACCGTCGTCTCCTCCTCTGGACCCGTTTCTCCTCCTTGCGATAGTGCGGTGGATTTTTCGGTGGTAGAGCAACTGCCCCGGTGATGTGACCGTTTGGGGGGAGAGTGAAGAGGCGAGTGAGAGGAAGGAGAGAGGGCGATGAGGCTAGTTATGGCGTGTGTTCCCGAAGGGACGCGATGTTTCTGTCTCACTTCCCCACGCGTGCAGGCGTCCGAAGACAACATGCCAGACTCCACAACAACGACCATTTTGGACGTTCCTCGGGGTCTGGCCCGGAGGTGCTTTAAAAACAAGTTCGCGCAACAACGTGGGAGACTACAGGAATCCAAACAGCCAATTTTGCTTCCCAACCCATGCAAAAAACAGGTCCACGGGCTACGAAACAGACCCAAAAGAACGTCTCTAATTCATATTAGTTGCCACTAGTATAGATGTGTCTATATGTCATCTATAGTAGTGGCAAGTAATATTTCGGCTCCCAGGTGCTTATGCTCCCTCTACCAGAAAATCATATTTTGAAGTATCGAAAAAATTTGACAAAAAATTCTACAAGTACATCTTCATAATATATGTGTGTTCGTCAAGATTCACGAAAAACCAATATTTTCTGTGATCTATGTAAAAAAGAGAAAAATTATGATAATTTGATTTTGTATGAAACGACTTTGTGAGTGCGTAACACATGAACATGTTTGTGCAAATTTTTTTTTTTATAAACTTTTTTTTGCAATTGAAAATGTGTGTAAGATGTATTTCAAAATAGAGGAAGCATATGCTCCCGTGTTCCGAAACACCACTCCTCTCAGGGAAGGGAGTATTTAATTTAGTAAGAGCAACTCCACCGGCGCGCCCCAAATAGGCGCCGGCACGGGTGCCGACACTACCGTATGGGGGGCGCCGATACTTGATGCATGTAAAATGCATACATGAACTTTGCCTTTTATCATATTTAGTTTCTACATATTTGCAACATATATGATGATAATACCATGCTTTACATTGATTTATGAGGATTTACCAATGATCTCCTTTATTTGGGTTATAACGTTGCAGAACAGGAAAACCCTGTTTTATGTATTTTTCACTTTCAGAGACTATACGTAGTTAAATTGACCTGTGATTTTTGGAGCATCAATTTTTCATCGGAAGAAGCAACATGGGCCCTAGAAGCTCACCAGGAGAGGCCCAAGGGCCAAAAGAGACGAGGTGGTGCGGCCAGGAAGTCAGGCCGCGCCACCCACCCTCTTTCAGCTGTCGATCGCTCGTTTGCCCAAATTCATTCGCGAACCGACATATTTTGCCCTAAAAACGACTATATATGTGACCCCGAAGAGTTCTCGAGAGGAGAGCGCCGCACAAACATAGAAACACGAAAACAGAGGCTACTGCAGAGAAGATTGGAGGGGGAAACTCCGTTGGGATCACCGTCGGAGGGATCACCACCTTCTCCAACGCCTTCATCATCATCACCATGACCAATAGGGTGTAGTACACATCTGGACTACGAGTTTGTGGTAGTAGCTTGATCTATTTCTCTCATGCTCTTCATAGTTCTTAGTGCCATATGAGCTGCCTATCATGACTATGGTCATATTTGTAATACCTATGTGGTGGATCCTTATTCTATGATATTGTTTTATGAGATCTGATCTTATTATATGGTGACATGTATTAGTAGATGCATATTATGTACCCCGTTTTTAAGTATTTGTTCCGATCCAACATCTATGTAAGAGCGTGTGTGGAGTGATGTGTGTGTTAGATGGAGTAGTATGGTTTTAGTGATTGGATAGTGATAATATGTTCAAGATCTATTATGGCTTTGCCTTTCTTTTGCTACCTCGCTAGGGATAAAGTGAATGCATGTGCTATGTTCATCATGTGACAGCAATGATGACCTTGTTTGTTCAAGGTAGCATATTTCATATTCAAACTTCATGTCAAAATACTTATTGCTATGCTATGTTAATTCTTAATACAAGATTGATGAAGTTTCTTTCTTGTGGAGTATAAGAGAGGTGTATTGCATCATCTCTATGTTAGGACGTGATGCCCATATTAATTTTAATCTTACATATAATATTATATGTATCTTCAGCACTGCATTCTCCATATAATATTGATGAATTTCTTTTTTCCACCACAACTTTAGGAGAGAATAGTCAAGTGAACTCATGAACACCAGTCCACTTTTTTATCATAAGAAACATATTTATATTGATTTTACATTGTTTTCTATTTGTTGTACTATTTTAATCCGAAAATAAAAATATTTACTTTTCTTATTTGCATCCAAAACACCAAAAACAACCAACCTATTTATAGGTTTTTACTTAGTTATTTTATCTAGTTTAGTTTTTTACTTGTTTTATTTCTACTTGTATTATTTATTTAAACGAAACCTTGTGCTTGACAACCACACATTGGAGTTGGGGACCCAAGGCATTTACTTTACCTGCAGGATTGTTGAAAGAAGAGAGAAGAGGATACTCTTTCACAGTTCCCCGAGAGTTCGATATAAAGCCTCGAGTCACCATTGTGGGGAAAATACTCGCTGACGCAACAATCTGCACTTGGAGTCCCAACTGCATTCTCCATTTGGGGAAGGTATTCCCACACCGGTGCCCCCATACGACAGACCGATATAATTCAAATGTAAAAAATATTTTAAAAAGCGAAGTTCATAGGAATTTAGACAAGTTTACATAAGTGACTCAAATTTTAGCTAAAAACTAAAAAAACTAGCGACGGCGTGCGTCGAAGGCGCTGAAGTCGAGGTTGTCTACGTCGTCGCCATCATCGTCACCAGACAAGTCAAAGGACCAGTCGTCATCCTCCTCCTTTGGCGCCAGCGGCTCAGAAAGACCGACGAGGTCGACGAAGTTCTCGTCGTGGTCCATGGCGGACCACACTGCCGCCTGCCTCGAGCGAGCGTCATCTGTTGGTAGTCCTCCTCGACGGAGCGGACGATGATGAAGTGCTTCCCGGGGAAGTCCTCCAGGTCGTCGCCACCACGAAGGGCCGCCTGCGCCTCCGCTTCCATCTCCCACCATCGTCTCTTCACCGGTGGAGGCGGCGCTAAGGGACCAGCGTCCTCCTCCTTGACGCGTCGGCATTTGTTAGATGCCCCCAGCGTCCTCCGAATAGGGGCAGAAGCTATGCACCGTTGGTTGTCATGGACAATGACACCAGCAGAAGGAGGCGCAGCCGTCCGAAAGCACGAGCTCGATGGCGCGCTCCTCTTCGAAGCGTTGCGGCCATGCCGGGCTGGTGAACGCGTTTGACGGCTGGCTTTTGTCGGCCGGCGACATGTGCGCCCGCCACTCGGCGATGAGGGAACGTGTCTCCGGTCCATCCGGTGGCGGCAGCGGCACTGCGTAGCCGGCATTTGACATGTGCCACATGTGCGACAGCTTGAACTGCAGCGTCACGGGGATGCGCTGCCAGTACATCACGTCCGCCTTGTCGTACGTGAGCTTCAGCGACCGGAGAGCGCCACCGCTGCCCCGGCCTCGGCATTGTGCGCAACCGCGTAGGTGCGTGTTGGCGTCAGCGGGTGTTTCACGCGGTGTCAGCGAGAATGGCGGTGGCGGCGGTTAGGGTTGGAAGACGGGGATGAAGAGGAGTGCGACGGTGTGGTTTTAAGGGCGGCGACGGACACGCATTGAAGGCGCGTGTGGGAGGTGGGTGGACGCCGCGTGACTAGTCGCCGTCCTCATCGCCGCTTTGTTTTCCACGCGGGAGGCCATTAACGTCGACGACCAACCTTCCCGCGTCGTTTTCAACGCGACCCACCGCCTCATCTCGTTGCCAGGCGAAGCCCACCCGCGAACACCGATGTGCCGCGAGACGCCAACGCGCCCGATTCGCGCTCTTTGTGATGGGGCCAGCACGGAGTTGCCGACGCTTCTATTAGGCTCGAAAACTAGCTGGCGCCTTTTAAAGCGCGTCGCTGTAAGTCCATTTTAGCCGCCGACCCCGAAAACGCTGTCGCCTATTGCCCCGGTAGAGATGCTCTAGTTGTTGAATATATAAGCAAATATGCATATGAAATAATCCGTACAAGTAAATGATAAATCATGACTATGAAAATAACAAATAAACTAATCGTGCAGACTAGTAAGATAGATGAACAGATCGCATCTATACAAGACAAACCGATCGCATCTATCACAGAAACTAGAAGAAGAAACTCTAACAGAAGCTGAACAGGAAACGAAAAGATCACATACTTCGCAACAGCGTTGTTGTCGCCCATGTTGAGGTTGTCGAAAAAGTCGCTGAGGTTCGGAAAGAAGTTGTCGGTGTGGAGGAACTCGTCATCCGATGACGACGTCGTGATGCTAGTAGTCGCGCTGGAGCGCTCTCCAAAAACCTGATTGCCCACTCACCCGTACAGGTTCATGAGAGATAGGGTTCTGGAGGCCTACTGTCCCGGCAGTCGGTGCACGCCGACGGGCGGGATGAGGAAGACGAAGGCGGCGACGCAATGAACTGGAAATAGGTAGTCGCGTATGCGTCTGGTAGTCGCGTCTAGGGTTGTGCAGGGTCTTATGTAGTGCGGTTCGGGAAGGTCGTGGGACGCAGCCCATGTACGAGTCGGCACATCCACGATCCAGAAAAACCGGAAGGCAAATGTCTGAGTAACGCGTCCGTTAATGACTCAAAATTGATTACACAATTAATTTCCCAAACAGCAAAAAGATAAGCTCGGCTCGACGAGATTCCCGCAACCCGTGGCGTGGCGTGGCGAGGCGGGCGGCGGAGGAGGAGGAGGAGTGCGCGAGGGCTCTCTCTCTTCTCACTGACTTACTAGGACTAGAACAGCCCACCTCCAACTCTCTTCCAACTAGGAGTGTGGGACTAAACTTCAACCCCCACTAGTACTGCCACTGATTTTTGGAATGGGCCATGTAAGTTTCAGAATTTGATAATGGGCCATGGGCCAAAGGTGCCAAATACCCAAAATTCCAGCACTAGTAGATCAGGCTCTTGTCTTCTCCAAGCAGGCAAGCAAGGATTTATTTTTGGCAACTGTTGCTGCTAATATGATCAGGGTGAGCATAATTTTGAATGGATCTGCTACTAATTTGCAGGTCATTGTCTATCGCTATGTTGCAGACGAGAGTAAAAAACTGCACTACTTCTTTAGCTCGAAAGACAATGTAAAGCTGTAGCATCGAATTGCACGAATACTGTGATCTAAAGTTTCACGAATGAACCAAAGCAAGATTGGTAGAGAGAAAGAACAAACCATTTGAGCAGGTTCCTTACTATTCATGAATAACTGGAATGGACAGTAACAAAGTAAAATGCCGCACGGTTCACGGCGAGTCATCTAAAAAAGGAGCATTCTCGAGCACACACTTTGAAAACCGCAAATCAAATCCTCCATACTCCTACAACATGGAAGAAAGACGCCGCGCGGTCAGGCTTTCGCCCCACCACACCCTCACGCGGCTAGACAGCGAGACGAAGCCCGAAATGCTACTAACCTACACTCCGCTGACACACCTCATGTGCACACGCAGCGTCACCACCGCACACAAGCCACAACGCCACGTCAACCAGACCAAGGAGCTCCGCGAGCTCCGCCGCCACCACCCGCACCGCGCGGGGTTGAAGAGCCGAGTCACACCACTACTGCCGACTGTTAGAGTTGTAATATAGCACTATACGGATACGGTGTAGTACACCGCACGTATAGCTGCCCCACATGTAATACCCTGGCAAGGGTTATTCTTGCCCTCTATATAACATGCAACCCGACCCTCTAAGGAGGTTATCTGGTTCCGCTACGTTAGTTAATATTGTATCAGAGCAATCCTCTCCATGACCTAGCCGTCGAAAACCTCCCACGATCGATCTTGATCGGAAACACCCAAACCACAAGAATTCGTCCACGATCCTCAGATCGGAAGTCCACGATCCCTCAGATCGGAAGTCCACGATCCCCAGATCGGAAGTTCACGATCTCCAGATCGGAAGTCCTCACGATCCCTTGATCGGAAATCTCCCTGCTCGGTGCCATGGCCTCGTCTTCCTCGTCGATCGCACTGGCCGCCGTTCTGGGAAGTCCACCCTCCACCAAGCTAACCAGGGCAAATTTTCTGTTCTGGAAAACCTTGGTCCTGCCCCCTCTGCGCGGTGCCCAGGTCCTTGAGCTGCTTGAGGGCACAGATGCTGCGCCGGAGAAGTTCTTCGAGGTGGAAGATTCAGAGAAGAAGAAAACTCGGCAGCCCAATCCTGCGTATGCGGCCTGGCTGTCTCGAGATCAGACGGTGCTTGGGTGGCTGCTACAAACCCTCTCGCCGGAAGTCATAGCCCATGTTGTCGGCATAGACTCCTCTGCTGGCCTGTGGGCAGTTCTCACAACTATGTTCAGTGGGCGCTCTCGGTCCAAGCTCAATGAGCTGCGGGGTGCACTCACCAGTACCAAGAAAAATGATCTCACCCCGGCTGCTTACTTTGCCAAGATGAAGAGCTTTGCTTCGGAGCTGGCCGCTGCGGGAAAACCTGTTGATGAAGATGAAATTGGTGGGTTACATAGTCAATGGACTTGATGCATCCTACAATGATGTTGCTGCTAATGTCAATGGCAATGCTGACACTACCCTTGATGACCTGTATGACCAAGTCTGTGCGCATGATCGACGTCAAGACATGCTCTCCTCTACTGGACAGGGGGCTGGCTCTGGATTCACGTCTTCTGCTAATGCTGCAAGCCGTCGCCGTGACTCTGATCGTGACTATCGTGCTCGTGGTGATCACGACAAGTCTCCTGAATATTACCGCCAGCACCGTGGTGATCATGCTCGGTCTCCTGACCGTGGTGACCGTCGCCGTGATGGGAGCAAATGGGAGGATCGTCGCCGCGAAGATGACCGTGGTGTCCGTCGCCGTCCTGATGACCGTGATCGTCGCCGTGATGATAGAATTGATGGCAAAGGACCACGACGCCGGAAGGGGCATGGCCGTGCCCCAACTCCCTATGTGGGTGTGACCTGCCAGATTTGCACAATTCATGGCCATCCCGCGTCTGATTGCTGGTGGCGGTTCAAGAATGATTCTGATGATGATGATGATGGTGGAAGAACCAACAGAAAGGGTGCCAATGTTGCATCATATGGTGTGGACTCAAATTGGTATTCTGATTCTGGTGCTACGGATCACATCACCGGTGAACTCCACAAGCTTACTACTCAAGAGAAGTACAAGGGTCGTGATCGTGTGCACACGGCCGATGGCAATGATATGGTTATAAGTCATACTGGTTATTCAAAATTGCATACTCCCCATAGTACTTTACATCTTCATGACATACTTTATGTTCCCAATGCCTCTAAAAATCTGTTATCTGTTCATAAACTTTGTCTTGATAATAATGTGTTTATTGAGTTTCACCCTTGGTTCTTTCTTATTAAGGATCAGGTCACGCGAAGGATTCTCTTTAGAGGACCATGTCATGAAGGTCTTGATACGTCTCCAACGTATCGATAATTTCTTGTGTTCCATGCCACATTATTGATGTTATCTACATGTTTTATGCACACTTTATGTCATATTCGTGCATTTTCTGGAACTAACCTATTAACAAGATGCCGAAGTGCCGGTTCCTGTTTTCTCGCTGTTTTTGGTTTCAGAAATCCTAGTAACGAAATATTCTCGAATCGGACGAAATCAACGCCAAAGTTCCTATTTTCATCGGAAGCATCCGGAACACCCGGGAAGGACCGGAGGGGGCCACAGGGCCACCAAACCCTAGGGCCGGCGCGGCCGAGAGGGGCCGCGCCGCCCTATGGTGTGGCCCCCCTGTCGGCCCTCCCGCGCCGCCTCTTCGCCTATATAAAGCCCCTGGATCAGAAAACCCGATACCAATTGACGAAACCCATAGA
>NC_061513.1:355540446-355572515 GCF_022539505.1 Lolium rigidum | reverse complement strand
CCGAGCCGCCGCCATCGCGAAGCCAAGATCCGGGGGACAGGATCTCTGTTCCGGCACCCTGCCGGAGCGGGGAAGTGCCCCCGGAAGGCTTCTCCATCGACACCGCTGCCATCTCCACCGCCATCTTCATCACCGCTGCTGCTCCCATGAGGAGGAGTAGTTCTCCATCGAGGCTCGGGGCTGTACCGGTAGCTATGTGGTTCATCTCTCTCCTATGTGTGTCAATACAATAATCTCATGAGCTGCCTTACATGATTGAGATTCATATGATGATGCTTGTAATCTAGATGTCATTATGCTAGTCAAGTGAGTTTTACCTATGTGATCTCCGGAGACTCCTCGTCCCACGTGTGTAAAGGTGACAGTGTGTGCACCGTGTGGGTCTCTTAGGCTAGATTTCACAGAATACTTATTCACTGTCGAATGGCATAGTGAGGTGCTTATTTATATCTCTTTATGATTGCAATGTGTTTGTATCACAATTTATCTATGTGCTACTCTAGTGATGTGTTATTAAAGTAGTTTATTCCTCCTGCACGTGTGTAAAGGTGACAGTGCGTGCACCGTGTTAGTACTTGGTTTATGCTATGATCATGATCTCTTGTAGATTATGGAGTTAACTATTGCTATGATAATATTGATGTGATCTATTCCTCCTACATATGCATGAAGGTGACAGTGTGCATGCTATGCTAGTACTTGGTTTAGTCTCGTTGATCTATCTTACACTTAAGGTTACTTAAACATGAGCATTATTGTGGAGCTTGTTAACTCCGGCATTGAGGGTTCGTGTAATCCTACGCAATGTGTTCATCATCCAACAAAAGTGTAGAGTATGCATTTATCTATTCTGTTATGTGATCAATGTTGAGAGTGTCCACTAGTGAAAGTCTATTCCCTAGGCCTTGTTCCTAAATACTTGCTCGAGTTATTACTGCTTGTTTACTACTCGCTGCGTTACTACTGCTGAGTTACTACTGCTTGTTACTCGTTTTATCTGCGTTACTACTGCTGCAATACCACCACCATCAACTACACGCCAAGCACTTTTCTCGCCACCGTTGCTACTGCTCATACTTATTTATACCACCTGTATTTCACTATCTCTTCGCCGAACTAGTGCACCTATTTGGTGTGTTGGGGACACAAGAGACTTCTTGCTTTGTGGTTGCAGGGTTGCATGAGAGGGATATCTTTGACCTCTTCCTCCCCGAGTTCGATAAACCTTGGGTATCCACTTAAGGGAAACTTGCTGCTGTTCTACAAACCTCTGCTCTTGGAGGCCCAACACTGTCTACAAGAATAGAAGCTCCCGTAGACATCAAGCACTTTTCTGGCGCCGTTGCCGGGGAGGAAAGGTAAACGGCACACACACACCGGCAACCCCGGCAACCGGCACTTTTCTGGCGCCGTTGCCGGGGAGGAAAGGTAAAAAGGCTCTCATACTACGGTCTCGAGTAAAGTATTTTTCTGGCGCCGTCGTGTGTGTGCTCAAAGCTATTTCCTTTAGATCCTGCAATTTCATCTTGTTGTTTCTTGTTTACACTAGTTTGGCATAATGTACAAGAGTGAGCTTCTTATTCTATTTCCTGATTTAAAACATGGATTGTTTGATGCGAAAATTAAAAAACCTATGAAATCTTATTTGCATGCTGGTAGTGCTATTAGTATGAACGCTTTGAACACCGTTGTTGATAATGATATAGAAAGTTCTAAGCTTGGGGAAGCTGGTTTTCATGATATTTTTAGTCCCCCAAGCATCGAGGAGAAAATTTACTTTGATGATTCTTTACCTCCTATTTATGATGATTATAATGATAGTGGTCTTTTGGTGCCACCTACTATGGAGAGTGAATTTGATTATGATTACAATATGCCTCCTATATTTGATGATGAGAATAATAATGATAGCTACTTTGTTGAATTTGCTCCCACTACAACTAATAAAATTGATTATGCTTATGTTGGGAGTAGTAATAATTTTATGCATGAGACTCATGATAAGAATGTTTCATTTGATAGTTATATTGTTGAGTTTGCTCATGATGCTACTGAAAGTTATTATGAGAGAGGAAAATATGGTTGTAGAAATTTTCATGTTACTAAAATGCCTCTCTATGTGCTGAAATTTTTGAAGCTACACTTGTTTTATCTTCCTATGCTTGTTACTTTGCTCTTCATGAACTTGTTTATTTACAAGATTCCTATGCATAGGAAGCATGTTAGACTTAAATGTGTTTTGAATTTGCCTCTTGATGCTCTCTTTTGCTTCACATACTATCTCTTGCGAGTGCATCATTAAAACTGCTGAGCCCATCTTAATGGCTATAAAGAAAAGAACTTCTTGGGAGATAACCCATGTGTTATTTTGCTACAGTACTTTGTTTTATATTTGTGTCTTGGAAGTTGTTTACTACTGTAGCAACCTCTCCTTATCTTAGTTTTGAGTTTTGTTGTGCCAAGTTAAGCCGTTGATAGAAAAGTAAGTACTAGATTTGGATTACTGCGCAGTTCCAGATTTCTTTGCTGTCACGAATCTGAGCCCACTGCCCTGCAGGAAGCTCAGAAAATTATGCCAATTTACGTGCATGATCCTCAGATATGTACGCAACTTTCATTCAATTTGAGCATTTTCATTTGAGCAAGTCTGGTGCCATTTTAAAATTCGTCAATACGAACTGTTCTGTTTTGACAGATTCTGCCTTTTATTTCGCATTGCCTCTTTCGCTATGTTGGATGAATTTCTTTGATCCATTAATGTCCAGTAGCTTTATGCAATGTCCAGAAGTGTTAAGAATGATTGTGTCACCTCTGAACATGTTAATTTTTATTGTCCACTAACCCTCTAACGAGTTGTTTCGAGTTTGGTGTGGAGGAAGTTTTCAAGGGTCAAGAGAGGAGGATGATATACTATGATCAAGGAGAGTGAAAGCTCTAAGCTTGCGGATACACCCGGTGGTTCACCCCTGCATATATCAAGAAGACTCAAGCGTCTAAGCTTGGGGATGCCCAAGGCATCCCCTTCTTCATCGACAACATTATCAGGTTCCTCCCCTGAAACTATATTTTTATTCCATCACATCTTATGTGCTTTTTCTTGGAGCGTCTGTTTGTTTGCTTTTGTTTTTGTTTGTGTTTGAATAAATTGGATTACATCATGCTTGTGTGGGAGAGAGACACGCTCCGCTGGTTCGTATGAACACATGTGTTCTTAGCTCATAATATTCATGGCGAAGTTTCCTCTTCGTTAAATTGTTATATGGTTGGAATTGGAAAATGATACATGTAGTAATTGCTATAATGTCTTGGGTAATGTGATACTTGGCAATTGTTGTGCTCATGTTTAAGCTCTTGCATCATATACTTTGCACCTATTAATGAAGAAATACATAGAGCATGCTAAAATTTGGTTTGCATAATTGGTCTCTCTAAGGTCTAGATAATTTCTAGTAAGGTGTTTGAACAACAAGGAAGACGATGTATAGTCTTATAATACTTGTAATATGTCTTTTATGTGAGTTTTGCTGTACTAGTTCATCCTTGTGTTTGCCTCAAACAACCTTGCTAGCCTAAACCTTGTATCGAGAGGGAATACTTCTCATGCATCCAAATACTTGAGCCAACACTATGCCATTTGTGTCCACCATACCTACCTACTACATGGTATTTCTCCGCCATTCCAAAGTAAATTGCTTGAGTGCTACCTTTAAACAATTCAAAATTTATTACCTCTTATTTGTGTCAATGTTTTATAGCTCATGAGGAAGTATGTGGTGTTTATCTTTCAATCTTGTTGGGCAACTTTCACCAATGGACTAGTGGCTTCATCCGCTTATCCAATAATTTTGCAAAAAGAGTCGGCAATGGGATTCCCAGTCCCAAATTAACAAACTAAAAATAGACACTCCTCCATGGTATGTGATTGTTGGACGGCACCCGAAGGATTCGGTTAGCCATGGCTTGTGTAAGCAAAGGTTGGGAGGAGTGTCATCATAATAAAACTAAAATAAAAAGGCACTCCTTCATGGTATGAGATTGTTGGCGGGCACCCGAGGATTCGGTTAGCCATGGTTTGTGAAAGAAAGGTTGGAAGGAGTGCCATCCAAAAATAAAATAAAATGGGAGCCGCTCTTTGAAGGTTTGTCCGGCAAGGGGGTTAGAGTACCCGCTACCATTCGTTGACAACAACATACACCTCTCAAAACTTTATTTTTATGCTCTCTTTATGTTTTCAAAATCAAAGCTCTAGCACAAATATAGCAATCGATGCTTTTCCTCTATGAGGACCATTCTTTTACTTTTATTGTTGAGTCAGTTCACCTATTTCTCTCCATCTCAAGAAGCAAACACTTGTGTGAACTGTGCATTGATTCTCACATATTTGCATATTGCATTTGTTATATTGCTTTGCATTGACAATTATCCATGAGATATACATGTTACAAGTTGAAAGCAACCGCTGAAACTTAATCTTCTTTTGTGTTGCTTCAATGCCTTTACTTTGAATTATTGCTTTATGAGTTAACTCTTATGCAAGACTTATTGATGCTTGTCTTGAAGTGCTATTCATGAAAAGTCTTTGCTTTATAATTCAGTTGTTTACCCATGTCATATACATTGTTTTGATCGCTGCATTCACTACATATGCTGTACAAATAGTATGATCAAGTTTATGATGGCATGTCACTCCAGAAATTATCTTTGTTATCGTTTTACCTGCTCGGGACGAGCGAGAACTAAGCTTAGGGATGCTGATACGTCTCCAACGTATCGATAATTTCTTGTGTTCCATGCCACATTATTGATGTTATCTACATGTTTTATGCACACTTTATGTCATATTCGTGCATTTTCCGGAACTAACCTATTAACAAGATGCCGAAGTGCCAGTTCCTCGTTTTCTGCTGTTTTTGGTTTCAGAAATCCTAGTAACGAAATATTCTCGGAATCGGACGAAATCAACGCCAAAGTTCCTATTTTCATCGGAAGCATCCGGAACACCCGGGAAGGACCGGAGGGGGCCACAGGGCCACCAAACCCTAGGCTGGCGCGGCCGGAGGGGGGCCGCGCCGCCCTATGGTGTGGCCCCCTGTCAGCCCTCCCTGCGCCGCCTCTTCGCCTATATAAAGCCCCTGGATCGAGAAAACCCGATACCAATTGACGAAACCCATAGAAACCTGCCGAGCCGCCGCCATCGCGAAGCCAAGATCCGGGGACAGGATCTCTGTTCCGGCACCCGCCGGAGCGGGGAAGTGCCCCCGGAAGGCTTCTCCATCGACACCGCTGCCATCTCCACCGCCATCTTCATCACCGCTGCTGCTCCCATGAGGAGGGAGTAGTTCTCCATCGAGGCTCGGGGCTGTACCGGTAGCTATGTGGTTCATCTCTCTCCTATGTGTGTCAATACAATAATCTCATGAGCTGCCTTACATGATTGAGATTCATATGATGATGCTTGTAATCTAGATGTCATTATGCTAGTCAAGTGAGTTTTACCTATGTGATCTCCAGGAGACTCCTCGTCCCACGTGTGTAAAGGTGACGAGTGTGTGCACCGTGTGGGTCTCTTAGGCTAGATTTCACAGAATACTTATTCACCGTCGAATGGCATAGTGAGGTGCTTATTTATATCTCTTTATGATTGCAATGTGTTTGTATCACAATTTATCTATGTGCTACTCTAGTGATGTGTTATTAAAGTAGTTTATTCCTCCTGCACGTGTGTAAAGGTGACAGTGCGTGCACCGTGTTAGTACTTGGTTTATGCTATGATCATGATCTCTTGTAGATTATGGAGTTAACTATTGCTATGATAATATTGATGTGATCTATTCCTCCTACATATGCATGAAGGTGACGAAGTGTGCATGCTATGCTAGTACTTGGTTTAGTCTCGTTGATCTATCTTACACTTAAGGTTACTTAAACATGAGCATTATTGTGGAGCTTGTTAACTCCGGCATTGAGGGTTCGTGTAATCCTACGCAATGTGTTCATCATCCAACAAAAGTGTAGAGTATGCATTTATCTATTCTGTTATGTGATCAATGTTGAGAGTGTCCACTAGTGAAAGTCTATTCCCTAGGCCTTGTTCCTAAATACTGCTGAGTTATTACTGCTTGTTTACTACTGCTGCGTTACTACTGCTGAGTTACTACTGCTTGTTACTGTTTTACTGCGTTACTACTGCTGCAATACCACCACCATCAACTACACGCCAAGCACTTTTCTGCCACCGTTGCTACTGCTCATACTTATTTATACCACCTGTATTTCACTATCTCTTCGCCGAACTAGTGCACCTATTTGGTGTGTTGGGGACACAAGAGACTTCTTGCTTTGTGGTTGCGGGGTTGCATGAGAGGGATATCTTTGACCTCTTCCTCCCTGAGTTCGATAAACCTTGGGTATCCACTTAAGGGAAACTTGCTGCTGTTCTACAAACCTCTGCTCTTGGAGGCCCAACACTGTCTACAAGAATAGAAGCTCCCGTAGACATCAGGTCTCTACCCACTAGTGCCATTCTCTATAGGATCATCCAAGCAAGCTTTCCTCACAATAAAGCCATCGTCTTCTACATGGCATCGCCGCCTAGGACATCCTTCCTCCTTCGTGGTGCAACAAGTTCTTAGGAAAAATCAGATTTCATACACCCCAGAAATAAACTCTTATATTTGTGATGCTTGTCAATTAGCTAAGAGCCACCAGTTGCCATATCCTATATCTTCTAGTGTGTCCACTGTTCCTTTTGAATTAGTGTTCTCTGATGTATGAGGTCCTGCACCTGCCTCTGTTGGCAAACATCTCTACTATGTAAGCTTCATTGATGATTATAGTAAATTTACTTGGATTTATATCCTTAAGAAGCGTTCGGATGTTTATCAAGTCTTTCTTAATTATCAAGCTTATGTTGAGCGCAAATTCAATAGAAAGATCATTACTATGAAAACAGATTGGGGTGGTGAATATGAAAAACTCAATGGTTTCTTTCAGAAAATTGGCATAGTTCATCATGTGTCTTGTCCTCATGCTCATCAACAAAATGGTTCAGATGAACGCAAACACCGTCATATAGTAGAGGTTGGGCTCTCTTTACTTGCACACACATCCATGCCTCTTAAGTTTTGGGATGAAGCGTTCCTTACAGCTACTTTTCTAATCAATCTCCTTCCTAGCAAGGTAATTGATTTCCACACTCCAGCTGAAAAACTCCTTGGTGCCAAACCAAACTATGAATCTCTTCGAATCTTTGGCTGTGCATGTTGGCCCAATCTTCGTCCCTATAATAAACGAAAGCTTGCTTTCCGTTCTACACGATGTGTTTTCCTAGGTGTAAAATGTCTGGATGTATCTACTGGTCGAGTATATGTGTCTCGAGATGTTGTCTTTGATGAGACTGTCTTTCCCTTTGCCTCATTGCATCCCAATGCTGGCTCTCGACTTAGTAATGATATTCTTCTTTTGCCAAAAGACTCTTCTACATGTACTAGTGGGGATGCATGTTTTGATGATCATATGCCTTTACCATTTGTACCTGTTGTTGCTAATCATACTCAGGAACACAATCCTCAGTCTGGTCCAGAGGAAGGCCACTCCGATACTGAAGATCCAAGTGAAAATTTCAGTCAAAATGATGCAGATTTGAGCTCAAATGAAGCAAATTCAGATTTGGCACAAAATGACGAGCCTGGTACCAGATCCGAGGAGGATTCTCCTCGTACCTCGGATCACCCGCATGCTGATTCTGAGGAGGATCCGCCTGGCACGCCTGGCGTCACTGCTCCCGAGGGCGGGAGTTCCCAGCTGCAGCCTCGCAGGCGCGTGGCCGCTCCAGGTCTCGGTCCCCGTCCCGCCTGCAGATTTACACGCGGCGTGGGCGCTCGCGTGGTCCACGCCAGTCGCTGTCTCCACCGCATGCTGGCACCGACTCCCATCACTCCACACCTGCCACGTCGCCGACTGACACTGCTGCTGGCACAACAGCACACCCTGGATCCGAGGCTGCTGCTCCTCCTGCTGCACATGCTGGATATTCTGCGGCCCCTCCTGGTAGTACTCTTCCTGTGGCTGGAGTCCAAACCAGGTTACAAAAAGGTATAAAAAACCCGAAAATTTACAAAGATGGCACTGTTCGCTATGGTCTGCTTGCTTCTTCAGGTGAACCCCGAACTCTGTCTGATGCTCTTCATGATGATAACTGGCGCAAAGCAATGGAGGAAGAGTATGATGCTTTGCTTCAGAATAAAACATGGCATTTGGTTCCACCAAGTGCTACCAAAAATTTGATTGATTGCAAATGGGTTTTTCGTATCAAGAAACGAGCAGATGGCACTATTGACAGGTATAAGGCTTGTCTTGTTGCAAAAGGTTTCAAGCAAAGATATGGAATTGATTATGAAGATACCTTCAGTCCTGTGGTTAAAATAGCTACTATCAGAACTGTGTTAGCTATTTCAGTCTCCAGAGGCTGGAGTTTGCGGCAACTAGATGTCAAGAACGCATTTCTCCATGGTGTTCTGGAAGAGGAGGTTTACATGAAACAACCTCCAGGTTTTGAGAATCCCAAAGTTCCTAATTATGTTTGCAAGCTTGATAAAGCTCTCTATGGTCTAATACAAGCCCCTCGAGCATGATATTATCGTCTCATTTCCAAATTACACAGTTATGGCTTCTCAACATCAAAAGCAGATACCTCTTTGTTTCTCTATCAGAAATCAGGTATTGCTATATTCGTGTTGATTTATGTTGATGATATTATTGTCACAAGTTCTTCAGATCATGCGATTAGTGCTTTGCTTAAGGATCTCAATAAGGATTTTGCTATCAAGGATCTTGGAGTTTTGCACTATTTTCTGGGCATTGAGGTCAAGATAACCTCAGCCGGCCTAGTTTTGACACAAGGAAAATATGCTTCGGAATTGCTAGAAAAAGTCGGTATGCTCCAATGCAAATCAGCACCCACACCTCTGTCCCCTACAGAGCCATTGTCTCTTGTTGCAGGAGATCTCCTTGGGTCTGAAGATAGCACACAGTATCGCAGCATCGTTGGTGCCTTGCAGTACCTTACACTGACTCGTCCTGACTTGGCTTTCTCAGTGAATAAAGTATGTCAATATTTGCATGCTCCTACAACTGTACATTGGACAGCTGTTAAGAGGATTCTACGATATGTTAAGGACACCATTCATCTTGGTATAACATTTCGGCCATCTCAATCTACCCTTTTGAGTGGATTCTCAGATGCTGATTGGGAAGGTTGTCTTGATGATAGACGCTCTACAGGTGGTTTTGCTATATTCTTAGGACCAAACTTGATTTCTTGGAGTGCCAGGAAACAAGAAACTGTTTCTCGTTCAAGTACTGAAGCGGAATATAAAGCCTTAGCAAATGCCACAGCTCAAATGATATGGGTTGAAGCACTTCTACATGAGCTTGGAGTCAGATTACAGAAGAAACCTTGTTTATGGTGTGACAACATTGGTGCTACATATTTGTCTGCAAATCCAATGTTCCATGCCCGTACCAAACACATTGAGATTGATTTTCACTTTGTTCGTGAAAGAGTGGCAAAGAAAAGACTAGACATTCGATTTGTTTCTAGTAAAGATCAAGTTGCAGATGGTTTTACTAAAGCTCTCCCAGTTAGAAATTTACATGAGTTTAGGCGTAATCTAAATCTTGTACCAAGTTTAGATTAAGGGAGGCTGTTAGAGTTGTAATATAGCACTATACGAATACGGTGTAGTACACCGCACGTATAGCTGCCCCACATGTAATACCATGGCAAGGGTTATTCTTGCCCTCTATATAACATGCAACCCGGCCCTCTAAGGAGGTTATCTGGTTCCGCTACGTTAGTTAATACCGACCAAGCTCACCGAGAAGAGCTCCGCCAACCGCCCGAGAGAGGGAGCTTTGACGAATGCCAACACATGGATCCAAGGTCGAGCCGTCGGCCGCAGAAGCGCGAGCTTCCCGGTCCAGCCGCCATGCCACCCTCGCAGCCACAACGGCCGCCAAGCCACCTAGAACACACACATGGCCACCGCCCCGCCGTCCAGCATCGCGGCCACCCCTGCAGCCCCGCTGGTGGAAGCCGAAAAGGAGGACACCGCCTCAGCTCCGGCAGCCACGGGTCGAGCAAGCATGACCCGTGGCAAGCCTGTGCAGGCCCGCAGAAGCCCATCTGGGCCCGTGCGCGTGGCGCCATGCCCCGCCTCGTCCGGCTCCGCTGCGCCACCGCCACGGCCCGACCGCGTGCCACCACGACAACCCGCAGCCCCGCCCGCCCTCGCTCGGCCTCCGGCCCTCAGCATGGAGGCCTCCCTACAAACCGCCGCGCTAGGAGCCGAGAGGGATAGGTCCCCGTCGCCCCCTTTACCGGCGACGCGGCTTTGCCCGGCGGCAGCCTCGGGGGGGGGGGGGGGCGATGAGGAGGGAGAGAAGGGGAGGCGGCGGCGGGAGGCTAGGTTTCGTCCCCTGTCACCCGGAGGAGGCGACGAGAGGAGGTGAAGAGCAAGGTTGGGTCGCGGAAGGCCTTGTTAGTCGGCTCCGTTCCGGCGTGTCTGTTTGCCTTTGTGTTGGTCTCCCCTTCTGTGAAGTCGAAGCAACCTTTGGGCGGTGTACGATGACCTTTGAGGGGTGGTCCGACGGTGAAGGTCCTCTTCGGCGCAGGTCTCCCCTCCGAGCCTCGTCTTCAGAATCGGAACTACCGGTCTCTTCTCGAGGAGCCATCTGTTTGGCATAGGCCTCCTTGAGTTTCGCGTGTGTGTAGCTTCTGTAGCCTGGGTGTACCCCTCGCGGCGGCGTGTCGATAGTTTTGGGTGTGAGCTTTGCCCTATTGTTATTGGTTATCACCCGATTTTCTCCTAAAAACTGAACACCTTCTGCTTAATTAATAAATGAGGTAAAGCTTTTGCCTCTTTAAAAAAATTGAGGGTAGGGTCCTCCTGTCCCGGCAGCAGTCATGCCTCAGGAACAGTGGCATAATTATGACACCTCTGTTCTGCTTCCCGCAACACAAATAGATACCGTTGATTGATATTTTGATTTGCTGCCATGTCAAAGGAACATATGTGACACTAAGCAAATCGTAGTTGCAACCTGCAAGAGCGTTTGACATCATATTTAGAGTTGAAGTGCACACAAGTTCAGTTTTTTTCCGAAAAGGAGGCAAACCCCTGTCTCGGGATCAGTTAATACACGCAGTCTCTTATACACAAAAGTTCGGACATACATTCAGAAACAATGAGATAAAGAAGAAAAAGAGGTAACATACAACTTTATCTTTGTTTCTTCAGACACTTCTTGATTCTCAGTAACATGCTATTTAACAAGCCCTGTATAGTGTTATAGAAATGCTGCTCCAAAATAAATGGTTATATAATACTCGTGCTAAATATATTGTAAAACCGTAGATATAATCACGTTACATATTACATCTCTTCAGACGCCAAAACAAGAAGGGGACCTTACATCTTTCAGACGCCAAACAAGTAGGGCTGTCAAGAGCTAGCCTACATGTCAAAATATTGCTTATGAGGGAGGTGAATTGCAACGGTAAACCGGCCATTGCAACAACCCAAACATATATTTATAGAAATATAAAGACAATTCATATATATTACAATGATTTTTTCATTTAGCCACGTATAACCCCCGATACAATCATCCACGCTCAACCTATATGGTCATAATATGTCAGAGAATTCACATCCTCCTTCCACCAGTTCCCGACTCCCTTTGGCAGTTGAAGTAGACGGCGGCGACCGGCGAGCCGAGGTTGTAAAGCTCGGCGAAGTCACGGGTGCTGAAATTCTGCCGCCAGCCCGGAGCGTAGACGGTCTGACGGCCGAGCTGCTGGAAGAGCAGAAACACCAGCCGGTGGATCCCGAGCACCGGCCGAGGGCTCTCGTAGCACACAACCTCAGTCCCTATTTATCCACACAATAAATTTTGATCAGATTACGACCCTAAGCCTAAGCGATGTCTAATTTCATATGTTGACCACCAAACATAAGATTAATCTCGTCGCGTACCAAAAGATACGCCTGTCGTCGCCGGGATGTCGGTGACCAGCCTGCAGTAGTAGATGACAGTAATTTGAGTCAGCCTGCATATTCTTAGTACGGAGTAGAACAAATGATATGAAGTGAAGTTAACAATTAAGTTTGTAGAGGACATCACAAACTATGTAGACACTTGTAGTTAGTTACAGGTGGTGACACGGAC
The DNA here is from genome assembly GCF_022539505.1 of Lolium rigidum. Taxonomy (NCBI): domain Eukaryota; kingdom Viridiplantae; phylum Streptophyta; class Magnoliopsida; order Poales; family Poaceae; genus Lolium; species Lolium rigidum. The sequence goes on along the minus strand of NC_061513.1, from coordinate 355,560,284 downwards.
TAATGAGAGAAGAAAACCTGAAGACTCTGGTGCCATCTGGGGTGATACGACTTGTTTAAGCTACTGTATTAAATGTATTTGTTGCGTACGAAAAGTAAGTTATTTTTTCGAACATGCAAAAACTTTGTAAAATGGGGATAAAACCACCAAAAATCAGCAGCCCTGGTATTTACACAACGCTTGTCAAGTAGCCCAAAATAGGTATATTATTAAGAGGGGTTGTAAAAAGGGATTGGAATACAAGAGGAATGCAAATTTGGCTCCTCATATATAAGCGCGAAAACCAAGCATTCAGGTGATGGCATTCGTTAAATTGCTGAAATATGTTTCTTGCCGAATCTTAACTCTTCGCTACTAGTCCACAAATTTCAGTTTAGAAAATGCAAAGTGAATAAAGCATGAAAACCCAGGAATTGAATCTAGTTAAAACTTCTAATTTGAGAAACCATGTCACATGGATCCATTGTTATATCAGTTATTGTTGCCCCAAAAATGTATCGACAAAACTTAAAGCAGTTTGAGATATCCATTAACATGTTGAACCACATGTTAATGACTCAAATTTCATTAACATCTGTAGTTTCTTCCACTTGTAGTCCGTTTTCTGGTCACACTCTTTTGTTGATCATCTGTAACCTCAAGTGTGTTATGGCACCACTAAGTACATGAGTAATAGTTTATTTAAACAATTTTATTTCAATTTGTTCTTGATGTTTTTTTTTTGGCAAAAGGCAATACACATGTGGGGGAGAACTTGCAAAAGGGATAATATCTTATGAAACATGCAAAGTACAAAGATCACATGTAGCCATGTATATGTAGATATATTAGAAACTGAAAACAAAAACTAGGGGCACCCCCATCCCGCATACTCAAGTCTGCTTAAATTTATGTATGCTAAAGCAGTTTATACAATATCCATGTGTAATTATAGATGACAAAGATTTTTTTTTTTGCGAATAGATGACAAAGATTTATAAAAAGTTAATATTTATTTTTTCTAATAAAAATAATTTATTTAATTGCAAGTTCAATTTACAATCTACCAATTAGAGCATGCAATTTAATAAAATCTGAAATATGTCTATTCTTGTTTTATTAATAGTAGGACATATTTGCATAAAAAGTATATTAATTGATACATCTATATAATTCAACATATCATTTTCCTTACTACATTGCCTTTATTTTACTTACAAATGCTAGTAAACTTAGCAAAGACTTTCTAGACCTATTTCTGGTATAATTAGTTTTGTTTTGATTTTATATTGCAGATGGGTCTTGTATCAGTTTGTCATGTAAGTAATATAGACCCATAACGTTTCAATGTTAGCAAATATATGATTGGATTCTAGTCTCACATAGAAAACAAGATGCCTGCCAAATAGCTAGTGATTAATTTTCCATATCTTGGTCTTTGTATAATAATTTATGCATTAGGTTATTTTGTTCGAAATTATTTATTTTTATTTCCCTCTTCCAAAATTTTATACACATTTTCTACCAAACTGTGTTGTAATTATAATTCCTATGTAGATCTTCATCCCATTCAGGTTGTAGAAAAAATATATAAAAATATAGGTTAATTTGGAAAGCATGTATGTGCGTAGCAAGGTAATTTTCAAAAATCCCGAAACTCTTTCGGATATACATGAGCTGCTCATATGATTGGGCATCTAAATGCATTCCCCCGGATCGGCTGAACTATATCTCATTGTAGCATTGTACACATAAAATATATAGGGAGCTGATCTAATATATCTACTAGTAGTCATTTAGTCAAAATAATTAAGAAGTTAATATGATTATTTACTTGTCATTTAGCCATTCTATCCATAAAGTAAACAAGTTGCTCTTGTTATTTGTTTTTGATATGTCTATGATTATTAAAATAAGAGCCATAGCATTTACTTGAGATGAATTGTGCAAGGTTTTATCATCCCCAAAACACAAAAGTAAAACAAATTAAGGAGAGTGGTGTAAGGATTTGATCAGTTGGGTGTGGGCCGTGTACCCATGTCACCACCACGTGATCGAGAGTGAGCTATCCCCTTGAAAAGGTTAGTATTCAACGCTAGTATATTGTATTTTCTTTTTTGCTTTGTGGAAAGATGCTATTTGGCCCTGTTCCCCAGCTAACTGTACACAAATATCTGAATTTGGATTGGTAGGGGCATGGGAGGAGATATTTCCAAGCCAGCTAGGAGAGAGATCGATCTTTGTTTGTTGGTGTTGGTGCTCGGCTCTCACCAGTGCAAGTACTCCCTGAGGCTGGGATCGCTCGGGCTGGGAGCATCCGGATCCACCATCACCTGCGCGCACCAAAAGTTTTTCTTGAGGTCGAGGTAATCTAGGAGTTTGATCGAGCGGATCGATCATGAGATGCAGGCGCTTAGCTGAAGAAGAAGAAGAACCGGCCACCGCCCGCGGCGGCGTACGGATGGCGCGCGTGTAAATGGAACTCACCAGCGTGTAGAAGGTGCGCATGTCCGGGCCGCCGACCTCGACGCGCGGCTGGTCGGCGATGGCGGACGGGCGGAGCTCGCAGCCGTTGGCCACGTCCCTGGACGCGTAGCCGACCCGCAGCGGCACCCGGCGCACGAACGGGTCCACCACGTCGCCGATCACGCGCCCCACCACCAGCGGGTCGGCGCGCTGCACGCCCACCATCGTCTCTGATCGCCGGCCGGCTAGATCGATCGATGCGTGAGCTTAGCTGAGGGCGTGTGGTTGCAGTTGCAAGATGAAGCTGAAGCTCTTTCTGTCTCCCGTCGCTGTTGCACCACGACGAGCCGGCGTACTTATAGGAGAGGAGAGATCTCTCTCGATCGAGTCTCGACCTAGCTAGCTAGCGAGCTAGCTGCTGGATCACGAGCAGCTCTGGCTGCCGAGGTGTACTGAGTGCGTCAGCCTGGCTGTCCTGACCGGTCTGATCCGATGGCTGCTCCGAGTGGGGGGAATCTATCCGTCGGCCGGCCAAGACGCCGTCCATTTTCCTCTGTCTAGGACTACTACTACTCGCGCGCGCGCGCGTGCTGGTGGTGGTGATGACGAAGAGAGAAGAGAAGAGACGTGTTTGGGAAAGGGAGGAGTGGGTGGGTCAAATGGCCTATTCCTGTTTGCTAGCTCGTCTAGGAAAGGGGCAAGTGCTAGTGCACTTGTACGGGCGGCGCAGGAGAGAGGCCGAGAGCGAATATGCAACAGTCCTCATCACCTCGATGTTTTCTAGGTACGTTTTCCGTCAAGCTAAATTGGATTGTAGAGCACACAAACACGTTGTCTTAGTGGCAGGAAATCTGCTTCGTGTACACTGGAGAATAATTATTTGTGCTCCTCTTTTGCATGTAATCTGGGTTACGGTTTTTTTTTTCTCACACGGTATTTCCGGTATCTCGCAGGAAAGGTTTCCGGTTACCACCGAGGAAAATATCACATCACAAAATTTACATAATACTCTCAAATTCAAATACTAATTTTGATGAATATTGGACGAATTTATAAGATGGTTTCAAAAATCTCCGGCATTATTTGGGACATTATTTCCAACATTGCCCACTGGTATTCTTTCCCTACGGAGACAACAAACCTGATATGGGTTCGACCCCCCCCCCCCCCCGCCCCCCTCCTCTTAAAAAATAGAGCTGATTCCACTTTTCAAGTTTGAACTAGATTTCTGTTGCAATGTGTGTGTGGAAAGCTGATAGACAACACATTAAATTTCTTACAACATATCAAATCTGATTTAATTATAGGAAATGCACAATTTTTGCCACTTCAACAATGAGCCAAGTTACGTTGTGTTCCATAACCTGAAAAACAACACAAACGTGAACCTTAACTCTTTAAACATGGCATATTTTCCCCTCGCCCTTCCCAAAAGGAATTTTATGGACAAATTTGTTGGTTTAGCACAATACTTGTACAAAAATACAAAACAAAATCAAAATGTAGGAGACTTGTCCATTTTTAATCCTAATTAACTTTTATAAGACCAAATATCATATATATATATATTAAATTATTAAATCACAAATATATTAGTTAAGGACAACACACACTATAAGAAAAATGAAATAAATATATCAATAAGTTGAGAAAATACTAGTTAGGCCCAACCAACACTGAAAATCAGAAGTATTATGAAAACTGAGGAATTAGTAAATGTGAGAGATAAATTATGAACCACAATTAAAACCCATCATGTTTCCTTTTGTATTCACGAATGCTCTTGGATTTGTTCTTTCTTTCTATCTTCCGATCTTAGGGTTTCCCAATATTTTGTATTCAAATTAATGATTGTTTATTAAAAATCCATTTTCATTTAAACTTATGTATTGATTACGAATATTTTTTGCTCCTCATCCTCCTCAAAAGAAATTTTATTGAAGATTTATGGTGATTTTGCACAAACCTAGTAGCAATCATAAAACGGGAATATATGAATTATTAAGTTTACACTTAATCTTAATTTCTATTTATATTTTTTTTGTATCAAATATATCAAAATGGCAAAAAAAATTACGAATCAAGAAATACTGGAGAATATAGGATTTTTGAAAGAAAATATCTATATAAACTCATAAAATATTGAGGACCGTCATACAGAGAGCATATAGAATTACATTGAAGAAACAAGGAATTAGAGAAATCTCTCATGGAACTCATCAACATTAATGGAAACACATCACATTTTCTTTTCTTTTTTTTCATGAATTTTCCTAAATTTAGTATTTCTACCTTCCATTTCTTAGGATTTCCAAACCTTTGACTTCAAATTAATGATTTTTAAAGTAGTTTTTATTTGTTTTTCACCTTCTCAATTATTTTCTTCTTTTTTTATTTTCACAATGTTTCCCGTCTTTTTGACTTTTTGTTAACTTTTTCTGTTGACTAGGGTTTTATGTGTGTGTGTGAAACCACTATCGTGTCATCCACCAAATTGGTTTGAGCTAGACGAGGAAACAAATATGCGCCCTTTCGAAAGCTAAGGTTCAAGCTTGTGTAGAGTTAGAATTCAGCGAGAATGACTAGATCCAACTGTTGGTTGAAGGAGCAAAAATAACTTTAATTTCATGTTAAACCTTCACAACAGATCAAACCAAATTCAGACACTAGTTTTTGAGATTGTACATCCATTTGTCACGTTAGTGCCTTTACGGTTCCAAGGATTTTCATATGAATTATTGGGGGTTGGAGCCCTTAGATTTTTTTGCCCATGCACGTTGGTTGTTTCATCCATAGGATTGAAACCTATAGGCTTATTTTTTGTTGTTGTAATGATTACTTTGCACTATATTTCGTGGGCAGGAGGTTGCGCATCCATCCACTCAAAAGCTTTCGGAAAGAACCCAGTAATTTTCCTGTAACGCATGCACGGAACTCCTGTTCCTGCACTAATTAATTTACCTAGTCTCCAGCTGCTGGTGCTGATGCCCACAGCTTGGCCACCATGCACGGTCGCCTAGCAGCGGGTAGCCGGAGGCATTTCTTCACGCCAAATCCTTCATGTCATGTGTGAAAAAGAGCGAAAAGAAGTGAGCTCGGTAGCCATAGCCTTTTTTCTCTGTGGTCTTTGTGGGAGCGATCGACGAGACAGTCAAGCGATGGGTGCATGGCAGAGCGCGGGGATAGGCGGCACGTCCTTTTTGTCACCCCGGACGTTGCTCTCAGTCCGCATCAGCAACCCCGTCGTTCTGTCGAGTTCCCATTGGCTCCCCGTCCGACTTTTAATCCCCCCCGGATTAATTACCCCGCCCAGGCCAGGTTGAGCCTCGGGTTTAGGCCGCGGTATGCCCCGGATGTCGACACCTCGACAATCGCCAACCATTTACCCGCGGTGAAATATCCGTCGACGTGTCGAACACCCTGCGGCCGGCGGCTCGATTTGTCTGCCGCGATGCGATGGTCTTTCAGTAAGTCTTTTCTTCTTGCGACGATAACTTGCGCTAGCTAATGCTCAGGTAAACGTACACTTGCAACTCGCTCACAACCAAGTAAGTAACTGTCACGGCGTCGAGGATCTTCTGTCTTTGTTTTTTGTTTTGTTTTGCTCAAAGATATAATTAGTTAGTTGCAAGTGTAGTATGTGGTCGTAGCTTGCCATTTTATAGTTTTGCCTATTTCTTATTAGCTCTTTCAAAGGTTCTAGTGAGGACTTGTGTACTAGTTTTATGATAGAATTATTCTGTATTCATAAGCCATGTTTAAATATTGTCTTTCGGTTTCAAAAGAACATTCTCTTTCTATCGAAAAGGATGGTGAGATGCTTTGTTGTCGCAAGGAAATGAAATATGTTGTGAGGAATGTCACTGTCCATCATGGCTCAATCACACATAGAGAAGTAAGGGCTAGCTTTACATAAGAAAAATACCCGCTGTCGAGCAACAAATAAAAGAGAACCATATCTCTTTATCCCTAAATTAGTGCATATAAGCTTCTTCTTCAACTTCGAATATTATATATCTCTTTGACCAGTGACCTCGCAATTGTTTCAAGGATATTGCAGCCAACACAATACATATCGGTACAAAAAAAAGTTTACTGAAACAATGTTTTTTCTCAAAAAAATGAAAGAGGGAATGGTAAATTCAGAAACAAAAATAGAAATAAAGATGGAAATGATCAATGGGAAGTTGGAAATATCAGGTAATCTAAAAAAGGAGAAAATGAGAAGAAAGGAACATGGAAAAAGGAAAATTAAAAATTCATTATTAGGAAAAGTGAAATCATTATAAATTCAACGAAATAATGATTTTATGAATATACATAAACAATCACCATATTTAACGATATTAAAGAATATTCCTAAAAAATTTGAGTTGTCTCAAATTTTCTTATTTTTTCTTTTCTATTTAATTTTCCATATGCAAGTGCTTTCTAATATATTTTTAACGGTTCTTTTAACGTTTGATTTTTTCTATGGTGGGATAAATTGGAGCCTTTTCTTCTATTAAGTTTTTATTTATTTTTGAAGTTACGTAGTTGAGCTCATTTTGCCGCTAAAACTACTTACGTTGAGACAAGTTGTTTGGGTGAAATCACTGCAGATGACAAATACCACAAGTAAACATGTGTGGAGAACTCTCATTTATTCATTCTTCACTGCTCCGAAAACAAGTGTCTCATTTTTTTCCCGAACCTAGATATTTCATACCCGTTCTATGTGTAAATACCTTGCATTATTGGTTAATTTGGTCATAGTCAAAGTTTGTAAAATTGACAAAAGAAATATAGAATAAATATTTTAGCGTGAGTTTCCTCACTGCATTTTTTATTTATTTTTAATAAAAGAGAGGACAACACCAAAGAGTAGCAAAACTAAGCTAGGAGTTCAAAAATATTTGTTTCATGGTGTGGATGTTGATAATGTTTGTACATAGTTAGTCAAAGTTTACAAAGTTGGGCTTTACCTAAATCCAGAATAATGCAGGGTAATTTCGGACAGGGGAGCAGAATGTTCAGATGAAAACACATATATAGTTAGATTCAAGCAATTCTAAAATTTGAGCTTGTGTGTTAAATATGCAATGGATTGCCCATGTCACGAAGCTCGAAACAACATTGACTGTATATACCATTTTCATGGTGGTTAGTGGACATGCATGGTGGGTTGTCCCCCCATGATGACTTACTCGAAGCGGAGACCAGCGAGCCCATGATCGTTGTTAGCCAAAACCCTCCTCCCCGTGTGATGGATGGATCGATGACGATGCTAACTTAGCTGCCAAGGCATGCCCCCCGATCGACCGGATTCGGATCGGCCACAAGCACCAGCTTATCGATGACGACGCTAACTTAGCTGCGGGTGCCGTGCATTCATCCCGTATATGAGCGATATGTGCATCTGCGCATGGGATGGGAGGATGCACGTGGGCGCGCGTGCACCTGCTGTACGTAGGCACGCAGTCGCACATACGTAGTACGCGCCTGGGCCGGGAAACGTACGCGGCGACCACGGTGGCCACGTCGCCGGCAGCAGGACTGTGGTGGTAGTACATACGTGCGACGTTTCGCGGGGCTTGCTTCAATGCAGTTCAGTGCAGTGCATGCACCCTAGACTGTGTAGTACGCAGAAGAATCATTTAAAGTTGGGTTGCAATAGTGGAAGTGTCGCGTCACCGGTCCAAAGGCAATACTAGCTGCTGCTGAGCTGCGGGCTGCGGCCGCGGGTACCAACCGGAGTGGTAGCTCAGCTACAGTAGGCGGAGGCGGAGGCAAGAAGCGACAGCAGTGTGTCCCGTGCGATGCGATGATGGCAGATGGGTCGAGGCCGCCCGCATATCTCTGGTGGCAGGTGGCGAGCAGCAAAGCAACTGCAAAAATTTGTGGCTAGGGGCAAGGACGAGCGCTTTGTTGGACGTACACCATGCATGGACGCCACCAAGCTTGCCTTGTCCGCACCTGCCCATGACCATCAGCAGCAGGCTTCAGCCTTTGCCGGGGGTCGCGTGGGGTGTGTGGGTGGATCCAACACGGCGAACCAAATCGGACACGTTGGTCCGTTCGGATGGGAGTCGCACGGACAAGCGGACACGCGAACCTGGCCGACGGTTCGTTTGAGTCGCGCAAAAACACGAGAATGCAATCGTAAAAGTCAAAGACAAAAAAAATGAAAACAATTAAACTAAAACATAGTTCATTAAACATATGCCCTATTTTGGGCAAATTTATACATATGTCCTATTTTGGGCAAATTTAAACCACAAAAGAAAGCCCTCTATATGGGCTTTAAACATAAAAAAGCCCTAGCGTAGGGTTTGAGGAGGATGAGGTGGCCACCGGTGCGCCGCCTAGTCCCTGTGGACCTCATCGTCGTGGGCGTCGATGACGTCCCCGGGCGGCGATGCGCTGTTGTGGCTCGAGGCGCGCCGGGGACTCTGGCCCCGGCGACCACTGGGCCTCTTCCCAGGCCGAGTGGGGGTCCGGAGCCGCCCGCTGCTCCGCCGAAGTAGCCCGCAGCTGCGCCTCCTCCTGAGGCGGGGCTGCCTCTCCTGCTCCGCCAGGCGTCTGGCCTCCTCGTGCATGTCCTCCTTGCGCCGGCGCCTGTCTTCGTCGGCGCCTGGCCTCATGGCGCCTGGCCTCCTCCTGCCAGAGCCTGGCCTCGTCGCGCCGGCACAAGGCCTCCTCCTCCCGGTGGGCCTGGCCCGGCAACGCGCATGTTCGGGTCATCTTCCTCCTCCGGCTTTGGCACCAGCGATGCCGGTTGCGCCAATGCCGCGCCGACACGGTCCACATCCCCGATGTGGAGACCGCCGTGGTGGCCATAGCCCTCAACGCCGGCGCGATCCACCGGCTGCTGCCGGCCTCGTCGTCGTTGGCGCCGGGAGCGAAAGCTCTCTTCGGGGCCATGGCGGCGGAGTGGGGCGCGTGGGGTGGAGTGTGCTAGTGGGGAAGTGGTCTGGACAGGGACAGTCCCCTCCCAATCTAAATTTAATAAGACAAGCCCCTCACCGATAGCTAGGCCCAGTGATGCGAGCAGGCGGACGCGCGAGGACGCCGCGTGCCATCCACGGCCACGCAAACCTGGCTAGATTTGGACCGGGTTTGGATCGTCACGGACACCGCGGCCATCCGCATTTGAGATGCGTGGCCGAGTTGGGCCACGATTTTGTCCGCCGCGACCCATCCAGACGCGCGGCCACGGGATGGGTCGCCCCGGAGATGGCCTCATAGTATTTCCCACATACTCATCACAAGAACCAACAAAGTGTACAAATCTCTAAAACATACAGCCGTTGGACCATCATGTCCTCTCTGAAGGTCCTCCTAAATGCACCCTATGATTTCGATATCATTCCAAGGCTCTGCAATGGTTCGGGTTCGCTGATTAGACACAAAGTAAATATCGATCCTAGAACTGTGTAGCTAAAGGAGAATTTGCAAACAAATGTCTTCCCAAAATTTAGTAAATCTCGCATTACCAACATGTCATTTCTATCTTATTTTAACTATCCTAGAAGCCCACATTACACCTTTTCCATAAGGTGGATGGCTGACATCATGGCAAGAAAAAAAAATAGATTCTAGTATTATACTTGGAGTCAATCACCCTTCTCTCACCTTGAATGTATCTCTTAATCCATGATCCTATAAAAAAATGTATCCCGAAGGTTAGGAATACAAATCTCTCCATATTCTTTTTTCATGCACACAGAAGACCAGTTGGTCAGATAGATTTTATGATTTCCATCTTTCATCATTCCACATAAACTTAGCTAATTGAGTATCTAATAATTTCATATCCCATTTAGGGAATTTAAAGAAAGATGGTACATAAATTGGAATTTTGGACAAAAAAAAAGCTTGAATAAACACTCTCTTATCTGCAGAGGACAATAATTTTGCTCTACAGCCAGTTATCATGCTTGATATAATTTCTAATGGAGGTTGCAGATTCTCCCTTTTAACCTATCAAAGTGTAAGGGAATACCCAAATATTTTACAGGGAAATCTCCAACAACACATTGGAATATATCAACAATAGGGTTCTACTTCATCATTTCCATATTGATGGGAAGTAGCTCACTTTTATGAATTTTAGTCCTCATTTTACATAATTTTTAAAAATAAGTTTTGATCTATTTCAGGTTAATTACAACCCTCAAATGATTCTCCAAGAATAGAAAAGGATCATCAACATAGTGGAGGATGACAAATCCTCGAGGATTGAACTTAAGACATAGGCATCTAATTAGACCAACATTCTAGAAAACACATCAACCACACATAAAGGCCGATATATGTGCGCTTATATGCAATTCCTGTATGCTAAATAGCATAGTTTCATATGTAATGTGCGTCTTGCACTCTCTCTTTATCTACCTACATTTGACGTTATCATACACGTTACAAAGTTATATATTTTGCTATCACATAGTTGATTGTCTTCTTTAGCATAGGTTGCTCATGCAAATAGGTGATCCTAGTTTATATAGGTTTTGTGCTTGACGAACTAAAGGCTAGTTTTATCCAGCATTTTTCAAAACCCAAATCATAAAAGTTATAATTCGCCTATTCATGCCCTCTAAGCGACATATGTCTCCTTTAGTATGTCAAGATGGATTTCACTAACCAAAATTTAACCGAGGACGTGCATATGATTTCATTAATCTTGTTCTGATTAGTCCTAGCAAAGTATGCAAACTTCTAAATCCATCTACGGTATGAAGCAAGGAAGTCGGAATTGGAACGTCCACTTTGATGAGGTAGTAAAATTATTTGGCTTCACAAGAGCAAGTACAAGAAGTTTTATTAGAGTGCTATTACATTTCTAATACTATATGTGGCCGACATACTGTTAGTCGCAAATGGTGTTTCAGTGTTGCAAGAAACCAATGATTCGTGAAAAGGTGCTTCTAGAAGGACTTGCGTGAGGGTGAGGCGGCATATATACTGGGAATTAGGATCTATAGAGATAAATCAAGATGGCTTATTGGTTTGAGTCAGAGTACATATCCGCAGAAGATATTGAAGAATTTTAATATGGATTCGGCTAGGAAGGGATTCTTACCGATGGCGCATGGGATCTTGCTAAGCAAGACTCAGTGCCTAGTGTCGGCAGATGAGTAAATCCAGAAGGAGATGGTTCCATATGCTTCGTCAATTGGATCGATCATGTATGTGATAATATGTACTAGTCTGTAAATGTTCTATGCTTTAAGTGCTACAAGCAGATACAGTTGGATCCTGGCCAAAGCTAGTAGACAACAAGAAAGAGTATCTTGAAGTACCCGAGAAGGACTAAAGATGAGTTCCTAGTATATGACCGCAATCCGGATATTTGTTCATCTTGAATGGAGGTGAGTGACCTGAAAATTTCCAAGCAAGAAACGGTGGATGACTCGTCAAAAGTTGCTGGGTATATTGCCGCCTCGAAGGCATCATACAGTAAAAAAAGTTTTCTTGGGCAACAAACATGGTCGATGATGACCCATATGAGCAATTTTGGTTCATGCGTAGATCACAAAAGTTTTTTCTCATTTTAGAGGCCCTTTAGCGCCACAAATTAGGGGAAAACATCGGAGATGGTCGGCCGGTGCATAGTAGTTGCAATTTTTTTGGGTGCTCCTGCAAATTCAACCTAAATCGGTACCCCACAATGTTGGGAGGACTAGGGGGCACGGTGGCAGTGTCTCTAACACAGTTTTCTTGGCCGTGCCCTCTGTTTGGACCTAGTTGATGTTCTCCAATAAAGCCTTTTGGTATCAACCTCTCTGTGCAGGAAAAGTTTCCTATCATTGATTATTTTACTCTTGATTTCTGGCTACTTGACTTATTTTTCTAAATCTTCTCGATCCCTGCCGCCTCATTAAACGTTGAGGGATGTGGGAGGCTAATGGGTCCAAGATGGCAGCCTCTTGGTACAAGAAACGTTTGATTTCTTGGATTATTTTTTACCCTGATATTGTAGGCTGCTTGCCTATTTTATATCGCTTCCGTTTAATTTTACCATGTTAACATTAAGGTACGCTGCTAGATGATGGGTCCCTAAGGTTGGCCTCTCAGTGAAATAATTTTTTTCTCTCTTGGATTTTTTACCCATGATATTGTGGGCTATTTACCTCTTTTGATCAGTTCCGTATAATTTTACCATGTTAACGTTGAAAACGTTGTTGGTTGATGGGTCCCTTATGTCAGTCTCTCTATACAGGAAATGTTCATTCTCGGATCATGTTTACCCGTTATATTGTGGGCTACTTGCCTTATTTTGATCCTTTTTGTTTAGTTTTACCATGTTAACACTGAGGGATGTTGCTGGCTAATGGATCCCCGATACCACCATCCATGTACAAGTATTCTATCTTTGATTTATTTTTACCCGTAATATTGTTAACCACTTGCCTTTTTACGATCCTTCCTTTTAATTTTACTTTGTTAATGTTGAGGGATCCTACTGGCTGATGGGTCCCCGACTTCATCCTCCCTATACAAGAAACATGTGGGATGTTGATTGTTTTTTACCTGTGATATTGCGGGCCACTTGCCATTTTTCCACCCCTTCCGTTTAATCTTACCTTGTTAACTGATGTCTACGCATGCTTCTATTGTTGTAGATAGTATTGGGCCTCCAAGTGCAGAGGTTTGTAGAATAGCAGCAAGTTTCCCTTAAGTGGATCACCCAAGGTTTATCAAACTCAGGGAGGTAGAGGTCAAAGATATCCCTCTCAAGCAACCCTGCAATTACGATACAAGATGTCTCTTGTGTCCCCAACACACCCAAAACACTTGTCAGATGTATAGTGATACGTCTCCGACGTATCGATAATTTCTTATGTTCCATGCCACATTATTGATGATATCTACATGTTTTATACACATTATATGTCGTATTTATGCATTTTCCGGCACTAACCTACTAACGAGATGTCGAAGAGCCAGTTGTTGTTTTCTGCTGTTTTTGGTTTCAGAAATCCTAGTAAAGAAATATTCTCGGAATTGGACGAAATCAACGCCCAGGGTCCTATTTTTACATGAAGCTTCCAGAAGACCGGAGGGGAGACGAAGTGGGGCCACGGGGCGCCGCCACACTAGGGCGGCGCGGCCTAGAAGGGGCCCGCGCGGCCCTAGCGTGTGGGGCCCCGTGACTCTCCCGACTCCGCCCTTCCGCCTACTTAAAGCCTTCGTCGCGAAACCCCCGATGCCGAGAGCCACGATACGGAAAACCTTACTGAGACGCCGCCGCCGCCAATCCCATCTCGGGGGATTCGGAGATCACCTCCGGCACCCTGCCGGAGAGGGGATTCATCTCCCGGAGGACTCTTCACCGCCATGGTCGCCTCCGGAGTGATGAGTGAGTAGTTCACCCCTGGACTATGGGTCCATAGCAGTAGCTAGATGGTTGTCTTCTCCTCATTGTGCTTCATTGTCGGATCTTGTGAGCTGCCTAACATGATCAAGATCATCTATCCGTAATTCTATATGTTGTGTTTGTCGGGATCCGATGGATAGAGAATACTATGTTATGTTGATTATCAATCTATTACCTATGTGTTGTTTATGATCTTGCATGCTCTCCGTTATTAGTAGAGGCTGCGGCCAAGTTTTTACTCTTAACTCCAAGAGGGAGTATTTATGCTCGATAGTGGGTTCATGCCTCCATTAAATGCGGGACGAGTGACGGAAAGTTCTAAGGTTGTGGATGTGCTTGTTGCCACTAGGGATAAAACATTGATGCTATGTCCGAGGATGTAGTTATTGATTACATTACGCACCATACTTAATGCAATTGTCTGTTGTTTTTCAACTTAATACTGGAAGGGGTTCGGATGATAACCTGAAGGTGGACTTTTTAGGCATAGATGCATGCTGGATAGCGGTCTATGTACTTTGTCGTAATGCCCAATTAAATCTCACAATACTCATCATATCATGTATGTGCATTGTCATGCCCTCTCTATTTGTCAATTGCCCGACTGTAATTTGTTCACCCAACATGCTATTTATCTTATGGGAGAGACACCTCTAGTGAACTGTGGACCCCGGTCATATTCTTTACATCTGAAATACAAATCTGCAGCTATTGTTCTTTACTGTTCTTGCAAACAATCATCATCCACACTATACATCTAATCCTTTGTTACAGCAAGCCGGTGAGATTGACAACCTCACTGTTTCGTTGGGGCAAAGTACTTTGGTTGTGTTGTGCAGGTTCCACGTTGGCGCCGGAATCCCTGGTGTTGCGCCGCACTACATCCCGCCGCCATCAACCTTCGACGTGCTTCTTAACTCCTACTGGTTCGATAAACCTTGGTTTCTTACTGAGGGAAACTTGCTGCTGTACGCATCACACCTTTCACTTGGGGTTCCCAACGGGCGTGTGCTTTACGCGTCATCATATAGGTGCACTAGTTCGGCGAAGAGATAGTAAAATGCAAGTGATATGGATGAATGTGAGTGGTAATAATAATCTGAAATAAATATGGCAGCAAGTAAACATGCAGTAAAAAAGTAAATAAACGGTGATTACATGCTTTGAAACAAGGCCTAGGGATCATACTTTCACTAGTGCTCACTCTCAACAATGATATCATAAAGGAATATAAATATAAGCACTTCACTATGCTACTCTGAACTACTCTCTGGTTGGATAACGAACACTAATTCACCACGTAGGGCTGCAAAAGCAAACCTTAAAGATGTATTCCCAAGTACTAATGAACACCCCACGCTATCACTTTGAGCATTCATAGTAGGTACTAACACACCACAATTTCATAGAGACATCCAACTCAAACCATAATTCAGTGAACAAGTATTCTGTGAAATATAGCCTAAGAGATCCACACGGTGCACACACTGTCACCTTTACACACATGGGACAAGGAGTCTCCAGAGATCACATAAGTAAAATCCACTTGAATAGCCTAACGACATCTAGATTACAAAGCTCATGATCACATAACGATCACACCATGGGAGAGAGAGATAAACCACATAGCTACCGGTAGAGCCCTCAACCTCGGGGGAGAACTACTCCCTCCTCATCATGGGAGTCAGCAACGGAGATGGAGATGGCGGTGGAGTCGATGGAGATGGCTCCGAGGGCAATTCCCCGTCCCGGCAGCGTGCCGGAACAGAGAATTCTATCCCCCGGATCTTGTCTTCAGCGGCGGCGGAGCTACGGAACTTTTCATGGACGGAGGTTGATTCCTTTAGGGTTTTTGCGTTGGGAGCTTTATATAGGCGGAAGGGCGAGGTTGGTGGAGGCCTGCTGTCCCCAGACCACCCCTAGGAGCAGGCCAGGGCCAGACCGCGCCTAGGCATGGTCTGGCCACCACGTGACCCTCCTCCGTCTCTTCTCTGGACTCCGTCTTCGCTCCGGAAAAAATAGGAACTTTGGCTTTCGTTTCGTCCAATTCCGAGAATATTTCCTGTACAACATTTATGAAATACAAAACATCAAAAAACAAGGAAGTAGCACTGTGGCATCTTGTCAATAGGTTAATTCCGTAAAATGCATAAAAGTACCACAAAGTGTAAATAAAACATATAGCAATTGGTGTAAAACAAGCCTGGAGCATCAAAAATTATATACGTTTGCGGCGTATCAAGCATTCCCAATTAACTCATGCTCGTCCTCGAGTAGGTAAGTGATAACAAAAATAATTTTTGAGGTGACATGAAGCCAATACAATCTTGATCCAGTTATTGTAAAGCATTGTAAGCTAGGATCAAAGTACTCTAAACATAGAGATGATAGATATAATTCAATAGAACTTAGCAACTATGTTATAACATGAAGAGTAACTCAAACAAAGGATCGTGAATAATAGTGCATTGGAAGAAACTATTTGCTTGTGAGCATAGATAAACATAATAAAGTGGTACTCAACATGTCCTTATGGAATAGCAAAACATAAATTCAAGGACACCTTCAAAGTTCAAAGGGTGACTAGATACAAGTAATTTAAGAACAAGCAATAGCACAATCATGAATCAATCAGTAATAATTCTGGGACTATGCATATTGCACTAAAAATGATAACTATGCTCTCTTAATTGGTGCATAAAGTAGAAGATGAAGACTCAACATGAAAGTAAAAGAGAGACTCTTTGCAGAGTAAGCAAGATAAACAAGTTTTATGAACCTTCCAAAAAGTATGGTACTTATTAGCTTTGAGCTCTCATTGCCCCTATCATAAGCATCTTGAATGGTTAAAGTTAATGTGAATCCAATATGAGCTATATGCTTGGTAATCACAAGTTGAAAATCTCATGCCCCTTGAATGCGAGTACCTAAACCTTATGTTACTCAACTTAGGTCCCAAATAAGTTCTTGTCATTGTAAGTATACATGTATCATTGAGAACCACCAACGGGGTACCTCTTGCCCGATGATATGGAGGTACTCTTGTAAGAGCAATCCCATGCCAAAATGATAAGACAAACAGACAATGAGCATCTCAGCAATTTCTTATTTACTATGGGTATAGATTTTTATTGCAAATGCTTCATAGAATGCTCACTATGGTTTAGCTGTAAATTTCCACCATGAATGATGCATGGCTTATATTAGCGGCCCAGGCGTTTCTCTAACTCATATACAAACTTCATAGAATTACAAGTTTTCATTTTATTCCGCACCGGTAGGCATCCATAAACAAAAGAACATGACATCAACTAAATATAAGTGCAATGTCGACAGTGTTCCCCATGAAAGGATGGTTATTCTAACTCCAAACTCGCAATTTTCAAACATATAAACTTCATAAGATAGGCACAATGATCAAGTTTATTAAGTGCAAGAAAGTAAATGTGCCATCAAGTTCGTGAGAGCTTTACTGACTAATTTTCTCATGCCAAAATTTAATTTGGAAGATAAATAAAAACATGATGAATATACTTGGAATAGCAATAATGCTACTAAGTAGATAAGGTGTACACAATTGGCAAACTTTGGTTATTGGTGGTTGGATGCACGAGTAGAGTTTATACTCGGCATAGGCAAAGGCTAGCAAAAGACTGGGAGCGACCAACTAAGAGAGCAATAATGGTGATAATCTTGCATAGCGACAAAACATTATCTATTAAAGCATAAAGTGATATTACAAGTCAAAAACTAAATGATCATAGAGGTTTTAGTTGACTGGTTATAGTTATAACATGGTATGAGCATGCGCTAAGTCAACCCAATAAAGCATCAAAGGAGAATACAACAATATTATGTTTTTATGATGGAAACAACACATGATTCTTTCAATGACACATTATGCACTCTCAGCCATTTGAGACAAGTCATGCTACAACAATAAATATTAAGCATATGACAAGAATAACATCTAACATTACATGCCAAAGTCTATGCCACAGTCTAGACAAGCTTCCTTTTGCATCACTATAGTCATGAAATATTTTACTCGTATCCAACACCAATCAAGTTATTTTAAATAACTCTCAGAGATGAAATACATTATTAACCAGAGAAATAATCATACACAAATAAAAGAATACTAACGTGCTCTGAACAAAATCCAGGTGAAAGAACAAGAGCTAAACGCAATACCAGAAAACTAGAACACTCGCAGAACAATAACGGCGAAAACTAGAGCGTTCTATGCAATTAAAAAGGAGCGGGTCTTTCTCCAAAAAAATGTTCCGGGATCCAACATATGCTACAACAAACAAAACAAAACAAAAAGACGCTCCAAGAACAACACATAGCGTATGAAGCAATAAAAATATAGCGGATACAGAGATGACATGTTGGTTTGTTGATGAAGAGGGGATGCCTTGAGCATCCCCAAGCTTTGATGCTTGTACCTCTTGAATATGTCTTGGGGTGCAGGGGCATCCCCAAGCTTGAGCTTTTGTCCATTCTTCATCTCATCACATCATTCTTGTTTCCCTATACATGAAAACTTCCTTCATTCAAAACTTCACACAATTCTTCATTAGTAGCATTAGTATAATCAAAATAAAAAATCCACTTGGGTTCAATACTAACATATATCAAACATGTATTAAAGCATTAGCTATTGTAGCAACCTTTCAAAAATCTCTTTGATTAAAAGAAAGAGGTTTAAGAGGCAAATGCAAATAGTGCAGAAATCTATCAACACAGAACATCAGGTAAAGATTGATTTTTTTGAAAATCCTCTGTTGCTTATCTCGAAAAGTGGTCAACTAACGAAAGTTAGATAATAACCTGGGGCATATGCATAAAACATTACAGCTCAAAATTCTGCTCTGGATATTCTTACAATTTTTTATGGTAACAACACAGAATCTATTTTCAGGACAGCAACTTCCCCAATTCTTACTTTCTTCCAATTAGAGGCTATTCTTGGCACAAAAACGAAATAAAAATGATAAGAAGAGGTTATTACAGAGGTAATAACTTTCAAGACTCAACAAAAATAAAAATTACAGAAAATAAATATGGGTTGTCTCCCATAAGCACTTTTCTTTAACGCATTTCAGCTAGGCGCAAAAAAAAGCTAGCATCATGTATTTCCGAGTGAAGAAACATCAAGAAGAAAATTAAAAACACATTTAAGTCTAACCCACTTCTTATGCATAGGGATCTTGTACACAAATAAATCCACAAAGAACAAAGTGACAAGCATAGGAAGACAAAACAAGAGTAACTTCAAAACTTTCAGCATATAGAGATGTATTTTAGTACCATGAAAACTTCTACAACCATATTTTCCTCTCTCATAAGAACTTACAGAAGTATCATGAATACACTCAACAATATAAATATCACATAAAGCATTCTTATCATGAGCCACATGCATAAAATAATTATTACTCCCCACATAAGCATAGTCATTCTTATTAATTATAGTGGAAGCAAATTCAACAAAATAGCTATCATTATTATTATTCTCATCACCATAATCATCAAATATAGAAGACATATTGTAATCATAATTAATTTTCTCCTCAATAGTAGGTGGACTGAAAATAACATAATCATCATTGTAAACATCATATATTTGAGGCATAGTATCTGTAGGATAACGTTGCATAGAAAATAAAAAATTTCCTACCGCGAACACGCAATCCAAGCCAAGATGCAATCTAGAAGACGGTAGCAACGAGGGGGTATCGAGTCTCACCCTTGAAGAGATTCCAAAGCCTACAAGATGAGGCTCTTGTTGCTGCGGTAGACGTTCACTTGCCGCTTGCAAAAGCGCGTAGAAGATCTTGATCACGATCGGTTCCGGCGCCACGAACGGGCAGCACCTCCGTACTCGGTCACACGTTCGGTTGTTGATGAAGACGACGTCCACCTCCCGTTCCAGGCGGGCAGCAGAAGTAGTAGCTCCTCTTGAATCCGACGGCACGACGGCGTGGTGTCGGTGGCGGTGGATAACTCCGGCGGAGCTTCGCTA
>NC_061513.1:355460425-355540346 GCF_022539505.1 Lolium rigidum | reverse complement strand
AGGTTTTATCTTCGGTATCACTCTATACCTTGTTCAACCTCGTCTCCTGACAAGTACTCTTTACTCGTACCGTGGTATGTGGTCTCTTATGAACTTATTCATATGCTTGCAAGACATTAGACGACATTCCACCGAGAGAGCCCGAGTATATCTATCCGTCATCGGGATGGACAAATCCCACTCGTTGATCCATATGCCTCAACTCATACTTTCCGGATACTTAATCCCACCTTTATAGCCACCCATTTACGCAGTGGTGTTTGATGTAATCAAAGTACCTTTCCGGTATAAGTGATTTATATGATCTCATGGTCATAAGGACTAGGTAACTATGTATCGAAAGCTTATAACAAATAACTTAATGACGAGATCTTATGCTACGCTTAATATGGGTGTATCCATTACATCATTCATACAATGATATAACCTTGTTATTAATAACATCCAATGTTCATGATTATGAAACTAATCATCCATTAATCAACAAGCTAGTTAAGAGGCATACTAGGGACTCTTTGTTGTTTACATATCACACATGTATCAATGTTTCGGTTAATACAATTATAGCATGGTATATAAACATTTATCATAAACATAAAGATATATATAATAACCACTTTTATTATTGCCTCTTGGGCATATCTCCAACAGTATCATCATAGCAAATTTCCTCCTCTAAAGCTGGAAACTAAAAAGATCATTTCCATAGCATTAGCAATAATGGTGTTCAAAGAATTCATACTAATAACATTGCTACCAACATGCAAGTAAAGTTACATAGGTTTTTTAATTTTCTCTTCAAACACCTCATGTCCTAACTCAAGATAAATAGTATAAATCTCTCTAATTTCCATTAAGCCTAACTAGTGAAAATAAAAACAAGAAACAAAAAAGATATAGTTGCGGAATCTAAAGGAAATAACTTCGAGCACTCACCGGTAACTAAAAAACTTAGTAGCCAAAGGATGTGAGTACCTTTTACCTTACCTCCCCGGCAACGGCGCCAGAAAAGTGCTTGATGTCTGCGCACACTTCTATTCTTATAGACAGTGTTGGACCTCCAAGTGCAGAGGTTTGTAGAACAGCATCAAGTTTCCCTTAAGTGGATCACCCAAGGTTTATCGAACTCAGGGAGGTAGAGGTCAAAGATATCCCTCTCAAGCAACCCTGCAATTACGATACAAGAAGTCTCTTATGTCCCCAACACACCCAATACACTTGTTAGATGTATAGGTCCACTAGTAAGGCAAAGAGATAGTAAAATGCAAGTGATATGGATGAATATGAGTGGTAATGACAATCTGAAATAAATATGGCAGCAAGTAAACATGTAGTAAAATAGTAAATAAACGGTGATTCGATGCTTGGAAACAATGCCTAGGGATCATACTTTCACTAGTGGTCACTCTCAACAATGATATCATAAAGGAATATAAATATAAGCACTTCATTATGCTACTCTGAACTACTCTCTGGTTGGATAACAAACACTAATTCACCGCGTAGGGCTGCAAAAACAAACCTTAAAGATGTATTCCCAAGTACTAATGAACACCCAATGCTGTCACTTTGAGCATTTATAGGAGGTACGAACACACCACAATTTCATAGAGACATCCAACTCAAATCATAATTCAGTGAACAAGTATTATGTGAAATATAGCCAAAGAGACCCACACGGTGCACACACTGTCACATTTACACACGTGGGACAAAGAGTCTCCAGAGATCACATAAGTAAAATCCACTTGAATAGCATAACGACATCTAGATTACAAAGCTCATGGTCACATAAATATCACATCATGGGAGAGAGATAAACCACATAGCTACCGGTAGAGCCCTCAACCTCGGGGGAGAACTACTCCCTCCTCATCATGGGAGTCAGCAACGGCGATGAAGATGGTGGTGGAGTTGATGGAGATGGCTCCGGGGGCAATTCCCCATCCCGGCAGCGTGCCAGAACAAAGAATTATGTCCCCCGGATCTTCTCTTCGGCGACGTCGGAGCTACGGAACTTTTTGTGGACGGAGGTTGATTCCATTAGGTTTTTTGCGTCGGGAGATTTATATAGGAGGAAGGGCGAGGTCGGTGGAGGCATGGTGGCCCCAGACCACCCCTAGGAGTGGGCCAGGGCCAGGTCACGCCTAGGCATGGTCTGGCCACCCTGTGGCCCTCCTTCGTCTCTTGTCTGGACTCCGTCTTCACTTCGGTAAAATAGGAACTTTGGCTTTTGTTTTGTCCAATTCCGAGAAAATTTCCCGTACAACTTTTTTGAAATACAAAATAGCAGAAAACAGGGAACTGGCACTGTGGCATCTTATCAATAGGTTAATTTCGAAACATGCATAAAAGTGCCACGAAGTGTAAACAAAACATATAGCAAATTGTGTAAAACAAGCATGTAGCATCAAAAATTATAGATACGTTTGTGACGTATCATTAACTTTGAGGGATTATGTTAGCTGATGAGCCTCCGATGTCAGCCTCTCTATACAGAAAAAATGTGATATTTTTTATTTTTTTACCTGTGATATTGCAGAGTAATTCCTTTTTTTGATCCATTCTGTTAAACTTTGCATTTTTAAGTTTGAGGGACACTCTTCTTGATGATGGACCCGTGATGTCAGCCTCTATGGCAACAATGTTGCTACATAAAAATGTATATCAACTAGAAAATCGAACAAGACCTCAACACACATAAATGTGTGCCCATTATGTCTTTCCACTACGCCAACAACAAGATATAAATTTGTGGTATCTCCACTATACTAATGAGAAGTACGTACTTAGATTCTTAAAATATTTTCAATATACTTGTAAATATTATCTGCTTTAAAATAAAAAGAAGGCGCCCCTCACAGATTCTCAGAAGAAAAAAAGGGTTCTACATAATGTGTTAAGGACTAGGGTATCTTGGGCCAATATTTGTTGTGATGGTCCCGAAAGAATAAATTAAGAAGGTTTTGGGTGACCTCAAATAAGGTGGGACAAGCTGGGAAATGGGCTCTCCGTAGTAAAAGTTCAATGATCTGGGGGTGGGCAGCTGTGTAACTCCGTCTGATTCGAAACAAAAGACCTCAACAGTAAAACAATCCAGGGGGTGGGGTGGGGAGTGGACTTCAAAAGTAGGACTAGGAAATTTACATAAATTTATGTGAAAAGTCTAAACACCCATGTGATACTTCCCTCACATGCTTAAACGTTCCACCGCATGCGCAAACATTTCAACGGGCGCCTTCAATCCAGAAGCCTGCCACTCCTCCTTCGGCGATGTGTTCTTCTCTAGACGAAGGGCCAACTACGGCGCGCACCAAAACTTACCCATATTGTCTATCAACTGTGCCAACCAGCCACCGCTGGTGGCTCCGTTCTTCTTGAGGTGTACCAGCTGGCATGTAGCTGGTAAATCCTCATGGTACGCATGATATCTTTAGGTATGGGTAAGTCAAACTCATTATCGCTTGAAGTCTAGTCATCCAACGCTTATAATTTTTTATATTTTGCTCGAATGGATCGGTTGATGTTGTTTTGCTCTCGATTTGTTTGTTTGATATTGTTTTTCGCTCCACCTGTTTGTTCAAATTCGTTGCTATTGTATTGCTTTCGATTGCCAAATGTATATATGTGGTCATCGCTTGGTGGTCTATGGACCTATCTGTAATCTTTATTACGCTATGGGTTCTTTGTACTGATATGGATGATTATCAATAGATCGGTGGAAATTCCTCAAAAAATGAAAAAAAAATGGTATTGTATTGTTTTTGATATATTTGTTCTCTCAAATACTTAACCGTAGTTTTGCACTCGGTTAATAGGCTCAAATAAGGTAGAATTAATTATATTTATATTTTTATCATGTTTGCTTAGATATGTTGGCTCACATTCGTACATAACCTATTTGTTGAAATAGCTTAACACTTCTATGACCATCTATATCCTCATCACTTGGATAGAATTTGGATATTATTTATACCCGTTATTTCTATCCGAGCTCTTCACTAGCGTTGTGTACTTTGTGCTTAAAATACTCTTATAATCATATACGTTACCTCTCCTTGTTTTTGTCAGGCCAACTTATTTATCCACTAACCACAAAATTGCAAAAGAACATGAAAACAATTTGTAGAACATATGCACCCCTTCTAGATTACCATCTCTATCCTTTCATCAACTCCTCCTGAAACCGTGATTTGGAAGCGCTGGATCCACCAAAGTGCAAGTCTTGTGCATGGTTGGTTTTGCAAAATAGGATTAGGAAGGCAGATCTTTTGATTCAAAGAGCTTGGCCAAATTGTGGCAATTACCCCTTGTGCAACCTAGTACAAGATTCGGGGTCTCATATCCTTTTCTATTCTCGTTTTGTCATCGGCATTTAGAGTGCAGTACTACCTTGGTTGGGCCAACATGACATAGACACATCGCTATGGCCTATGAGCAAATAATGCAACAACTAAAGATTGAAAGCGGAACGAAAAGAGTTTGGGCCGTCCCGATGTGCCTTGTCAGGTAGGGATCGTTTCATATATATAGTGTATAACGAGTTTACAATACGACCGTATACGTATAGGAACCATATACTCTAGCACCCTCCCTCAATCATATAATGGTAAAGAGAGAGGCTTAGTAAAAATATCAGCAACTTGATCCCTGGAAGATATGAATCGAATATGCAGTTACTTCTGAGAGACCCGCTCACGGACAAAGTGAAAATCAACTTCAATATGCTTTGTCCTTGCATGAAAGACCGTGTTGGATGACAAATATGTAGCACCAATATTTTCAGATCATAAGACTGGAGGCTGAACTTGAGCAACACCAAGTTCCTTCAACAGCGACTACACCCACACAAGCTCAGCTGTAGCATTAGCAAGAGCTTTGTACTCTGACACAGTACTCGAACGAGAGACCGTTGACTGCTTACGAGCACTCCAGGCGATCAAATTTCCTCCATAAAAGATAGCATAGCCCCCCGTGGATCACCTGTCATCCATACCGCCAGCCGAGTCTGCATCTGAAAAAGTTGAGAGCAGTGTAGAGGAAGAAGACCAAAGCTGCAGCCCACTATCAACTGTTTGACGCACATAACAAAGAATGTGCTTGACGACTGACCAATGAGGCATACGGGGCTCATGGAGATACTGACATATCTTGTTCACCACAAATGACAAATCAGGACGAGTGACAGTGAGGTACTAAAGACCATAAACAATGCTCCCGTATTGAGTAGCTTCGTCAGCCGGGAGAGGATCACCCGCACAGACGTTCAGAGGACGCCATGGGTGTAGTCACAGGAGTGCACTTCAACATACCAGCACGCGCAAGAAGATCATGGGCATACTTCTGTCGAAGAAGGAGACTACCTGATGTCGGCACTGAAACCTCCATACCCAAAAATAGTGTAGAACGCCAAGATCCTTAATAGAGAACTCAAGCTGAAGATGATCGATCAACCTGGGAATAGTAGTGGTGGTGGAGCTGAGAACAATGATGTCATCAACATAAACCAGAAGATAAACTGTAACATCTGGACACCGAAGAATGAACAAGGACATATCAGCCACAGACGGAGAAAATCTCAATGAGCCAAGTACTAAACTGAGACGGGCATGCCAAGCACCGGGAGCCTGCTTCAGTCCATAGAGTGATCTGACAAGTTTGCAATAGTGGTCAGGCTTATCAGAATCAACAAAATCAGGACGTTGTCGCATATATACCTCCTCATCCAGAAAGCCACTAAGAAACGCATTCTGAATATCAAGCTATCGAAGGTGCCAGCGGTGAGAAACAGCCATAACAAGTAGTAAACGAATGGTAGCTGTCTAACCACGGGACTGAAAGTCTCATCCAAGTCCAAACCATATCGTTGTTTATATCCTTTGGCAACGAGACGCGCCTTGTATCTCTCAATAGAGCCATCAGCACAAAGCTTCACCTTGAATACCCAGCGATAGTCAATGAGATTAATCCCAGATACATGAGGTACCAAACTCTAAGTGCCATTAGCTTGAAGAGCAGAAAACTCGGCCTCCGTAGCATCACGCCAGTGAGGAGTACGAAGGGCTTCCTTATAGTCAAGATGTTCATGAGTATTTTCGAGTGTTAAATGGGCTTCCAGAACACAACTCCAGGAAACTGTACCGTTAGTGCATCATTATGGCTGATGAATACCAAGGCGACGATGAGTAACAGGACCAGCTGGATGAGGTGGCGGTGGTGGCGGTACATGCTCAGGTGCTAGCGACGCAAATGCTGGCTACAATGTTGCAGCAGGGGAGACCAACAAGGAAGTTGTCGGGGAGACAGGGCACGTTGTCGCTGTCGAAGAAGGAGACAGCATCAGCTCTCTAGGCGCGTCGTTGTCGCACGTGGTCGCTGCGCGCTCTGGCGCAGGCGTGAAGTCGCGTCCAGGCGCGTCAAATCCTTGCGCAGGGGAACCTACATGGCGTGCAGGGCGGGAATCCAGCATAGGGCGGGAAATAGCCAGCAGCTCGCGTGGCTCCACGCAACCCGAGGCAGTGCGTGGCTCACCCGGTGTGGTGACTAGCTTGGCTGGGGTGCTGCATGGCTGCATAGCGCCCGAGGCAACGCCATGCAATGGAGATGCCTGATCAACGTAAATCGGCGATGATGGAGGAATTAGAATCTCCATGCGACTTCCGCGTCCAGTACCTGCACCATGGTCAGCGAGCAAAGGCGGGGAATGTACAACATCCATAAAGTGGTCAGCTGTCAATAAAGAAGACTCGGAAACAGGTGGCAGCGTATGTGAGTTTGGCATGTTGACACAGGGAAACACATTCTCGTCAAAGATAGCGTCCCTAGAAATATAGACACGATTAGACGGAACATGAAGACATTTATATCCCTTGTGAAGAGAACTATAGCCTATAAACACACACTTCTTCAACTGAAAATCAAGCTAGTGATTGTTATAAGGTTGAAGGTGAGGCCAGCAACCGCACCCAAAGACCTTAAAGAAGGTGCAGTCAGGTGTTTCATGTAAAAGTTTCTGAAGAGGAGTCTTCATATCAATGGTGCGACTAGGAAGCATGTTAATAAGAAAACAAGTTGTAGCAAAAACATCATTCCAATAGCATAGGGGTACAGATGCATGTGCAAGAAGAGTAAGACCGGTTTCAACAATGTGACGGTGCTTACGCTCAGCAGTGTCATTTTGTTGGTGGGTGTGAGGACACGACACAATATGTGAGACACCAAGATTATGAAAGAAATGATGGAGTTTTTCATATTCACCACCCCAATTTGTTTGTACATGAATAATCTTGCAATTTAGGAGGCGTTCAACATGTTTTTGGAATTGGAGAAATACATCATAGACATTAGATTTATGCTTAAGTAAGTAAATCCAAGTAAAGCGACTGAAAGTATCAACAAATCTCACATAAAAATGATGTCCACTACATAAGTTTGGGCAGGGCCCCACACGTCCAAATAAATAATCTCTACGGGATACTTTGTTACACGAGTAGACAAGGAGAAGGACAACTGATGACCTTTCCCTTGCTGACAAGCATCACATACAGACTCAATTTATTTGACTCATGTGTAGATGGTAACTCATGACTACAAAGAACATGCTGAAGGAGTTGTACGGCTGGATGACCTAGGCGACGATACCACATATCACACAACACCTTGACACTAGAAATGGCTTGCTTGATGACACGTTTAATCTCATAGAGACCTCCACTACATTGACCTCTAAGGATGGGTGCTCTCGTGTCCAGGTTCTTTACAAAAAGATCATGAGGATGAAGTTCAATAAAGACACTGTTATCATGAGAAAGTTTACTCATAGACAACAAATTACGAGTGGCTTTAAGAACATGAAGGACATTATTGAGAGCTAGAGACCTAGAGGATAGAGTGGATAAAACAACCTGACGAAGATTATGAATGTGCATACCTGATCCATTAGCTGCGTGAACCTGGTCGATGCTATGATAAGGCTCACGCAAGGTGAGCTTGTCCAGCTCATGCGTGATGTGATGCATCGCGCCAGAATCCGCGTACCACGTCGGGTCTATAGACTGAGAACCCTGAGGACCATGAGAAGCTGACAACGCCATGGCAATTCGCTTCTCCGTATTACTGCCATCATTGCCAACACCCAGAAAATTGCGATTAAAACGCTTGTAGCACGTGGAAGTTGTATGGCGTGGAATCCCATACAATTGGCAGACGACCGGTTCACATCCACTTTTGGACTTGGGCGTGATAGAGGTGGCGGGTGCCTTGGCCGGCGGTGAGAAGGGCGGGGCCAGGGGCCGTGGTCCACCACGAGCAACCCCAACAACGGAAACAGGTGTAGCAGGCGCAGCCACATGTGCAGCGGGATAATGTGAGGAACCGCTGGTGCGGCGCTGAGCCAACTTGCGTTGTTCTGTAATCTGAAACTGGGAGAACAAATCGCGGATTGGTATAGGAGTGGTTCGATTGGTGACCACTTCATAGAGGGCATCATACTCTTCATCAAGTCCAGCAAGTATGTATGAGACAAATTCTGCATCACGCAGGGGCTCACCAATACTGGTAAGGGAATCTGAGAGAGCCTTCGTCGGAAGTAGGCATTGATCATCTTGTTCCCTTTCTTCAAATCAGCCATATCCTAGCAAATGGCAGAGGACCATGCAATGGAGGTGGAATCAAAAGATCAAGTCAACGTCTCCTAGGCTTTGCGAGAGGTGCCAGAAAACATGATCATTCCAAGGACACCTTCAGCCATCGAAGAAACAAATCCTGAGAGTATAGCCTGATCTTGTTGGACCCAATGTTTACGTGCTGGATTAGGAGCATGATGCATGCCACCAGCATGAGGAACAGTAATGTGAGGACTCGGACATGGAACCGTGCCGTCCACATATCCCATGAGTAGGTGGCTGCGAAGAAGCGGTTCAACCTGTGCACACCATAACAAATAATTCTCGCTAGTCAATTTTATGGAGATTGATGAGGAGATGGTGACAAACGGCATCAAACCATGAGCAGAAAAAGTCATCGACATGTGTGGCTGTGTTGGTGTAGAGCCATAAGGTGAGGCCGGTGTTGCTGGTGGCACTGTTCCATACCCTAGCATGAGCGGTGTTGTTGAAGGCTGCGGAGGCCGCGGCGTTGATGATGATCCAACTCCATACGCTGCTGCTCCATACCCTAGCATAGGTGCCGCCATGGGATATGGATACCCAGGGTAGTACACGGGAAAGTGTGCCATGGGCGAGAACCCCATCGTAGGTCCGAGGCCAGAGGCATGTCCCAGAGAAGCGGCAACCCTAGCAGCATCCGTGTAAACTGCATGCGGGAATAGCCCCGTCGTTTGGTCGCCGGGGACTGGTGCCGACGATGGAGTATCGTCATCGGCCATCGTTGCGCTTGTGCTCGAGATAGGCATTGAGGCGGGCGGAGGCAGGATCGTCGTGCTCGCGCTCGAGATCGGCAGGGAGGCGCACGGGAGGGTCACGGACCCAGAAGACATCGGGGTAGAGGCCATAGGCGACAACAGCGGCGCAACAGCTGCGGCCGCGATGGTGGAAGAGAGAATCGGCGAAGCCCGACTAGGTCAGGAGCGTATGTTCTGACACCATGAAAGCGGAACGAAAATAGTTTGGACCGTCCCGACGTGCCTCGTAGGGTAGAGATCGTTTCATATATATATAGTGTATAAAGAGTTTAGAATACGACCGTATACGTATAGGAACCGTATACTCTAACAAAGATTGTTGGATGACTATGACGTTAGGACAAGGTAATGCTAGAAAAGCAATGGCATGTGTGTTTATGCTTTTTTGTTGTGAAGTTTGGAAAGAGATAAACGTAAGATTTTTCGCAACCACTCGTCCATGGCTCCGGCAATTCCACGGCTATGGCAGGCATTGCAAAGATCAAAGATGAGGCTATAGTATATGAAATTTTGTTGGGACAAAATGGTTGGGTAATGTAGTCTCGGGAGAGCTAGTAGGCTCATGTTTAAAGTCCTAGGCTTGGCCTAGGGATATGTTTTAAACTTCTTATTCACTAAAAGTGGCAGAATTGTTGTGTTGGTTTTTTAAATGCTAGTTAAATCAATCATGTCAGCGAAGCAATGTGTGGATGTGAACCAAACACGATCTCCAACTCTAGTCAGCTGTGTGCCCGTGTCTCAGAAAATCAACAGCAGCAAAATTCTGAGGTGGATGAAAGAAGAGCCTGTATCGTCCATGATGCAAGGGGACAGTCTCCTCACGGACCTCAAGGAAAGTAGACAGGTGGCATAAAACACATTTGAGGCTATATCCGTCGTCTCAATTGCATCAGAGAGCAGAGCTGGGAGGTATGTGGAGTATGGGTAAAGGCATCTTCAACGGGGAGACGCATTTTGGACGCTTAAAATATCTGCGCGCGTCCGTTTACGTTGATCTAAATGGTTGAAATCGATCGCGCGTCCGTTTGCGTTGGGGGTGGCTCCAGCGGCACGACGAATTTTTTCGATTTTGCACTTTTTCAACATAAAAACATATTACATAGTAAAGAAAGGAAAATAAAAATATAAAACCTAATAAGGCATGCGCCTACTCGTCGTCGTCGTCGTCGATTACGACGAACTCCGGTACCAGCCACGACCAGTTGGGAATCAGCGGAACATACGTCGGTGCCGCCGGCGGTGGTGGAGGTGGAGCATGCCACGCCGGTGATGGAGGTGGAGGAGCCCACGCCAGTGGTGGAGGTGGAGCCGCCCACGGGTTGTACGGTGGAGGTGGAGGCGGCGGTTGCACCGGTTGCGGGGCCGAGTCCTCGAGCGCCCGTCGTAGGGCCTCTTCCTCCGTGAGGTCCGGTGGCATGATGTCGGTGGCGTACCGGGGCAGCGGCGGCTGCACTGGTCGGTCCACCTCCGAGACGAAGACGCCGAGCCTCTCGATCTCGTCGTCCGTCATCGTCAACGGGTACTCGAACTTCCGGCCCTCCGCCATGGCCGCCTGCGATTCCTGGAAAATGCAGGCGACGTAGTCATCGCTGTCGTCCTTGGCCTCCTCGTTGTGGTAGGCCAGCGCATCGATGTAGTTGTCGTCGTCCTATGGAGGCGCCATCGGATGCCGTGTTTGATGACGAGGAGGCGGTCGACGGTCAAACGGGAAGTCCATGTCGCCGAGGAAGCCCTCCTTCCTCCTCGGATCCTTCTCGGTCTTGCGCCAGGTGCGCCGGGTGTTGGATTTGAAGGCGAAGGCGGGATCAGCGCGGAGGTCCGGCGGTAGGTACCACCGCTTGCGCCAGATCTCGGCGCTCATGTCTAGCTCGCGCGGAGGCACGGGCGGGACAGGCACCCGGAGATGGCTTAGCCGCCAGCCGTTGCCAGGCAGGTGCACGTCCCGCCAGTCATCGCACGGCGTCCAGTTCTTGTGCATGAGTCGTGCCACCTCGACGGGCAGCGGCACCCTGTGTGCCCGCTCCGCCTTCTTGGTGCCGCTGCCGTGCGCCTCGAGTTCGTTCTTCTTCTTTCCCATGGTGATGCGGCGACGCGCGGTCGTGCGGGGTAGGAGCGGAGGTGTCCGTGGTGTGGGCGATGGTAGGGACGATGCCGGTCGACTTTTAAGGCCGGGCGCGCGCGGGACACGATGCTATTGATGGTGGGGCAGAAGCCCAGCCGCCGCCCGCCAGTGCGCGTGCAGAAGAGGCAGCAGCGACATTGATGGCGAAGGTTGCGGCGCTTACGCGGAAGCGATGACCGCTGAAGCGATGCGCTTGATACAGGCTCTATGGCTCGCTGTCAGGCGGGCCGGTGGAAATGCGAGCGGTCACTTAGGGCATCCATGCAGCATCCGCTGCGACGCATCCCAGACGCAAAATATGCATCGAGTTTGCGTCGCTACGGACAATCCGAATACTATGCGTCGTCCCGTTGGATCTGGTTCATGCCGCATTTTCGGCCGGCGCGGAAGCAATCGGACGTTCTGAGCGTCCGTTTGGGTCGCCCCGCTGGATGCCCCAAAGTAAAGGGATGGATACTCTTGCATAGTTCGCATATGACGTGGAGATGTTGTGGCACTAGTTTTGCACTTTAGAAATGTCAGGAAGCAAACCTGGGCCAGCAACTTGCTGCCATCCAATCACACTCATATCAAACATCGACAGTTCGACACGCAGGCTATTGTACTTTGATACCGTACCCTGAACTAGCACACAAATCTCAAAATTCTTTGGCTCGTCCTGTCTCTGCTTCTCGCAAGCATTTCCCGACTTTTCTCATCTAGCCGTCTTAAGAAAATGTTACTTATAGCTACAAGATAATGCGATTCTTTCCCTTCACAACAAATTATTGATCTGCGTTTTTCTTGAAAGAATGGAAGAAAAACGTGAACATGCAATAAGCCGAATAGCAAGCTCCCTCCATCGTATAAAGGATGTCTTAAGTTTGTGTAAATTTAGATGTGTCTAAACTTTTTTCGGGAATGGAGGGAGTAGAAGTTATGCTTGCAATTGCATCAGCATCCAATATCCGGCTAGAAACAAGAAATTTGAAAGAAAAAAATAACATAACTCAGGCTACGGTTTGAAGAAACTAACACAATTCAAAAGTTTCTCAAACAGCCACGAGGCGTCCCTCTATTTTTTCCAAAGAACAATGATAACTCAGCAATTTTGCTCATTTGACGGTGTTTCTGACTAGACGGTCTCAATGTCAGCTGACGTGGCAAATACATTGACATACGCTTAGAGTGGTTTTATATTCTAACATTTGTGTAAAACACCAAGGGATGCACTTGTCAGACCTCTCATTCCCCTCTCTGCCAAGTGGATCCCACTTATCAGATTCTGTCTCTCCTTCTGTCATCCCTAACCTCACCCACGCCATCGCTGCTACAAAGATCCGAAGCCACCGCGGTGCGCCGCGTCCTGCCCCGTCGAGAGTTCGCCAAGGCCGAGGGCATGTGAGAGGACTTCCCTTCGAGCTCCGCCAGCCTATTAGACGTATGTGTTTAGCAAACCAGCTCAACCCTCTAGGGGATGGCCTACCTCATATATTTGTAGAAGTGTACAAAGTACAATACAAGTCATAATACCAATACAGTATCATATACATGGTAAGCTACAATATAAGGTTTAACACCCTTCCTCAATCTTAGCCACTTCCTAAAATCTAGAAGGGTAAGATTGTGCCTACCGGCCTCGAATTGCGGTAGAGGCAATGGCTTGGTGAAGATGTCTGCAAGTTGATCCTTCGTGGAGATGAACTTGATTTGTAGTAGCTCTTGTGCAACACGTTCCCTTACAAACTGATAGTCAACTTCGATGTGTTTCATTCGGGCATGAAATACCGGATTCACTGAAAGGTATGTAGCACCAATGGTGTCACACCAAACAACTAGAGGTTGTGTTCGAGAGAGTCCCAATTCTTTAAGCAAAGACTGGATCCAAATAAGCTCTGCGGTAGCATTGGCCACAACCTTGTATTCACCTTCGGTACTAATTTGAGAAACCGTAGCTTGTTTCCGAGCGCTCCAGGCGATCAAATTGGAGCCAAATAACACAGCATAGGCCCCCGTGGATCACCTGTCATCAGGACTGCCTGCCCAGTCAGGATTAGAGTACGCCAAAAGGACCCCAGAAAGGTTTGGCCAATGGTGGGGACCATGAGACAAGGTGTAACGCACGTATCGCAGAATGCGCTTAACAGCTGACCAATGTGTGTCCCGAGGTGCATGAAGATATTGACAAACTCGGTTGGCAGCAAAGGAAATATCTGGACGAGTGATCATCAGGTACTGGAGACCACCAACAATAGTTATGTACTCTGTAGCATCATCAGAGGACAAAGCTCACCATCAACAACATTGATCTTATCGGTGGAAGACATAGGAGTGGTTATCATGTTGCGCTTAAGCATCCCAACGCGTCGCAGTAAATCAAGAAAGTACTTCTATGCCATGACCAAACCATTATCACGGCGAACAACCTCCAAACCAAAGAAAAGGTGAAGATTACCAAGATCCTTGACAACGAAGTCAGTACCCAAAGCGGCAATAAGATAATCAACAACTGGATTCGACAAACTGATAAGAATAATATCATCCACATAGACCAAGAGATACATAGTAACTTAAGGCCACTAAAGAAGAAATAATGAAGAATCAGCCATGCAGGGTGCAAAACCATGAGCACGAAGAGTTGTAGCAAGACGAGCATGCCAGGCACGAAGAGCTTATTTAAGACCGTAGAGTGCTTTAG
This sequence comes from Lolium rigidum, assembly GCF_022539505.1. Classification (NCBI taxonomy): domain Eukaryota; kingdom Viridiplantae; phylum Streptophyta; class Magnoliopsida; order Poales; family Poaceae; genus Lolium; species Lolium rigidum. Next base: position 355,526,126 of record NC_061513.1, on the reverse strand, counting down.
TGAGACGACACAAGTAATCTGGATGATCAGGATCAACAAACCCAGGAGGCCGATGTATATAGACCTCTTCTTCTAGGAGGCCATGAAGAAAAGCGTTATGCACATCAAGCTGACGAAGAGCCCAACCTTGAGTAATAGCAAGCGAGCGAAGAAGTCTGGTAGTTGTAGGTTTAACCACTGGACTGAAAGTGTCTTCATAATCAAGACCATAGCGTTGGCGAAAGACTCTGGCAACAAGGCACATCTTATAGCGCTCAATAGACCCATCAGAATGCTTCTCCACCTTGAAAACTCATTTAGAATCAATGACGTTAACTCCAGGTGGAGGAGGAACGAGCGTCCAAGTCCCGTTGCGAAGGAGAGCGTCATATTCATGTTACGTAGCCTCTCGCCAATGAGGAATGGTCATAGCAGATTGGAAAGTGTGTGGCTCAGCAGATGGATCAGCAATTGCATGAGCCATACATGTTGTGTACCAATCAACTGTACCATCCATTATTCTTTTGAACGAATGATGCCACTACGGCTGCGAGTATGAGGACACAACACCTCAGGAGCATACGGAACCGGCGTGGTCAGGGCTGCAGGTGGAGAAGAGCTGAGCAACAGGGCAACATCGACCGATGATGGCGACGTGGGCGACACGAGCGCCCATCTTCCGCACGGGTGACATGGGTGCTGGCGACGTGGGCGACGGCTGTCGCATCGGCGACATGGGCCGCACAAGCGATGATGGGGATGCGGGAGGCGTCGCGGCCAAGTCGGTCAGAGGCACAAGTGACGTCTGGGTGTCCATACATGCATGGCATGCAGGTCCAGGCAGGACCCAGGCTGCACGCGGAACAAGGCCATGCAAAGGAGCACCATGATCGACGTGCTTAGCTCCAGGTGATGAAGATGGAGTTGTATCATGCAACAACTCCCAATGGGTGCCACGTCTGCACCATGGTTAGGCAACAAAAGCTGCGAGTATGCAACATCATCAAATTGGTCAGCTAGGAATAGAGAATGAATGCATAGATGGTGATTTGACCGAGGATGTGGGTAGATTGTCAAAGGGGAAAAGGTCTCATCAAATACAACATCCCGAAATATATAGATACGATTTGTGGGAACATGAATACGCTTCTAACCTTTGTGAAGGGAACTATTGCCAAGAAAAACATACTTTTTGGACCTATATTCCAGCTTACATTTGTTGTATGGATGTAGATGCGGCCAGGAAGCACATCCAAACACTTTGAAGAATGTATAATCAGATAATTTGTGTAAGAGAATTTCAATGAGATTCTTCATGTCTAGAACACAAGTGGGAGTACGGTTGATAAGAAAACATGCAATGGTGAAGGAATCACTCCAGAATCAAAAAGGAACGAATGCATGTGCCATAAGAGTAAGGTCAGTTTCAACAATATGATGATGCTTACATTCGGCGGAACCATTCCGCTAACGTGTATGAGGACATGCTACACGATGATCAGTCCCAAGGTGCTTAAAGAAGGTGTTGAGGTTGCGATATTTGCCTCCCCAATTCAACTGAACATGGATAAATTTGTGCTTGAGAAGACGTTCAACATGTTCTTTAAATTGAACAAAGACACCTGCCATAGCCACAGGTTGTCAACGCCAGCCGTGGTTGTGACGTGCTCTTAGCCTATCCCCATTGGTAGGGGCAAGCTCCTCCAAAGCCGCACCTTTGGGGGTCCTCTCCGCGAGCAGGGGCAAGCTCTGTGGCGGCACCATGGACAGTGATTGTTGTTGGTGAGCGGGTGACAAGGGATTAACTTGTCAATGACTACAGATTGTAGACGATACGATCCTTCTTTCCCAACGAGGAAGCAGAAGCTCCCGAACGTCATCTATGTCGACTCCTCCAGATCGGCATATACATGCAAACGGGCGGAAGGGTGAGGAACAAAATCGGCGAGATCGGGCTGGACTCGTTTACCTCCGTCCATCGCGTTGCTTGCAGTAGACGATGATGTTGACGATGCCATCGAAATCATGACCTTGCAACCTCCAATTCCCACAAACGGCGCAAATTGACAAGGGATTAACTTGTCAATACCTACAGATTGTAGACTTAGGGTTTCGTAAAAAGTAGAGGGCAAGTAGATCTCGAAGGTTTCAGCTGACAAAGGTGTTTCGACTAAAGTTACGGTGGTCCTGTTGTCAATTGATTCGATCCTTTTCCCTTCCCTTGGCTCCCCTTTATATAGGAGGTGGAGCCGAGGCTTTTCGTGTCGTGTAAGTTACAAACTGCGAGAGGTGTATTGGGCCTTTCCTATATTGCTACATTACTCCTAATACAACTCTACTTTCCCTATCCGAAGTTCTCTAGGCCTCTGGGCCTCCAAAGCTTCGGGTCGTGAGCCTCACGTCTTCTCCAGATAACCCGTGTGCTTTATTCGGCATGCCTATTCGGCATGCCTATGTCAGTAGCCCCCGAGATTTTGCTTGAATCGCAGAGTCGAGTAAAATCTCCATCGTAAACCGAGTCGCATGTTTATAGAACTTTCGAACGACAATGAATATTTTTCCCAATGTCTATTTTGTACAGTGATAATGGCAAATTGGGCTGGTTCATCTGACAGATCAGGTACTAGTTAACTGCTCTTGTGGCAAACCCGCATAAACCTACTTCAAGCTCAAGTCCTTGGACTCGAACTCGGGATACTGGCATAATTCAAAACGCGCCGCTTAAGGACTTATCGTGAACCGAATCCCAGCTGTGTTTTATCAAGTACCTAACGCGTCCGTTAGGATTTTTCTTCGCATCTGCAGATACAAATACAGTGGGAGAGCGCATTCGGTTGCGATACCACGCCACACAGGACAGATCCTGGGGTCTTACCTTCGTAATCTCTTTCGAGTTACGGGATTCAGAGTTTTTACCGTGGCTGCCGCGCTCTGAGAATATTTTTCAAGTGCATTTGTCGGCTGCTGGGATTTGCTGGCGTGTAAGACACACGTCTGTTGGGAACCCCAAGAGGAAGGTGTGATGCGTACAGCAGCAAGTTTTCCCTCAGTAAGAAACCAAGGTTATCGAACCAGTAGGAGTCAAGGGCCACGTGAAGGTTGTTGGTGACGGAGTGTAGTGCGGCGCAACACCAGGGATTCCGGCGCCAACGTGGAACCTGCACAACACAATCACAATACTTTGCCCAACTTAACAGTGAGATTGTCAATCTCACCGGCTTGCTGTAAACAAAGGATTAAACGTATGGTGTGGAAAATGATGTTTGTTTGCGAAGAACGATAAAGAAACAGAGTTTGCAGTAGATTGTATTTCAGATGTAAAAGAATGGTCCGGGGTCCACAGTTCACTAGTGGTGTCTCTCCAATAAGATAAACAGCATGTTGGGTGAACAAATTACAGTTGGGCAATTGACAAATAGAGAGGGCATAACAATGCACATACATATCACGATGACTACTATGAGATTTAATCAGGGCATTACGACAAATTACATAGACCGCTATCCAGCATGCATCTATGCCTAAAAATTCCACCTTCAGGTTAGCATCCGCACCCCTTCCAGTATTAAGTTGCAAACAACAGACAATTGCATTAAGTATGGTGCGTAATGTAATCAACACAAATATCCTTAGACAAAGCATTGATGTTTTATCCCTAGTGGCAACAAGCACATCCACAACCTTAGAACTTTCCATCACTTCGTCCCAGATTCAATGGAGGCATGAACCCACTATCGAGCATAAATACTCCCTCTTGGAGTTACAAGTATCAACTTGGCCAGAGCCTCTACTAGCAACGGAGAGCATGCAAGAACATAAACAACACATATATGATAGATTGATAATCAACTTGACATAGTATTCCATATTCATCGGATCCCAACAAACACAACATGTAGCATTACAAATAGATGATCTTGATCATGATAGGCAGCTCACAAGATCTAACATGATAGCACAATGAGGAGAAGACAACCATCTAGCTACTGCTATGGACCCATAGTCCGAGGGATGAACTACTCACACATCAATCCGGAGGCGATCATGGTGATGAAGAGTCCTCCGGGAGATGATTCCCCTCTCCGGCAGGGTGCCGGAGGCGATCTCCCGAATCCCCGAGATGGGATTGGCGGCGGCTGCGTCTCTGGAAGGTTTTCCGTATCGTGGCTCTCGGTACAGGGGTTTTCGCGACGAAGGCTATAAGTAGGCGGAAGGGCAGCGTTGGAGGGCTGACGAGGGGCCCACACCATAGGGCGGCGCGGGGCCCTCCCTGGCCGCGCCGCCTTGTGGTCTGGCCACCTCGTGGCCCCACTTCGTATTCCCTTCGGTCTTCTGGAAGCTTCGTGGAAAAATAAGACCCTGGGCGTTGATTTCGTCCAATTCCGAGAATATTTCCTTTGTAGGATTTATGAAACCAAAAACAGCGAGAAAACAAGAATCGGCTCTTCGGCATCTCGTCAGTAGGTTAGTGCCGGAAAATGCATATAAATGATGTAAAGTGTGTATAAAACATGTGAGTATCATCATAAAAGTAGCATGGAACATAAGAAATTATAGATACGTTTGAGACGTATCAAGCATCCCCAAGCTTAGTTCCTACTCGCCCTCGAGTAGGTAAACGATAACAAGGATAATTTCTGAAGTGACATGCTATCATAATCTTGATCAATACTATTGTATAGCATATGAGATGAATGAAGTGATTCGAAGCAATGGTAAAGACAATGAATAAACAACTGAATCATATAGCAAAGACTTTTCATGAATAGTACTTTCAAGACAAGCATCAATAAGACTTGCATAGGAGTTAAGTCATAAAGCAATAAATTCTTAGTAGAAAGCTTTGAAGCAACACAAAGGAAGATATAAGTTTCAGCAGTTGCTTTCAACTTCAACATGTTTATCTCATGGATAATAGTCAACACAAAGTAATATGATTAATGCAAATAAGCAAGTATGTAGGAATCAATGCACACAGTTGACACAAGTGTTTGCTTCTAAGACAGAAAGAAGTAGGTAAACTGACTCAACATAAAGTAGAAGAAAGGCCCTTCGCAGAGGGAAGCATGGATTACTATTTTTGTGCTAGAGCTTTTCATTTTAAAAACATAGAAATAATTTTGTCAACGGTAGTAATACTTCATATGTGTTATGCATAAGATATCCTATAAGTTGCAAGCCCCATGCATAGAATACCAATAGTGCTCGCACCTTGTCCTAATTAGCTTGGATTTACATGGATTATCATTGCATAACATATGTTTCAACCAAGTGTCACAAAGGGGTACCTCTATGCCGCCCTGTACAAAGGTCCAAGGAGATAGATCGCATTTGATTTCTCGTTTTTGATAGATCTCAACTAAGGACATCCATACTCGGGACAGACATAGACAACGAGATAATGGACTCCTCTTTAATGCATAAGCATTCAACAACGAGATAATATTCTCATAAGAGATTGAGGATTGGTGTCCAAACTGAAACTTCCACCATGATTCATGGCTTTAGTTAGCGGCCCAATGTTCTTCTCTAACAATATGCATACTCAAACCATTTGATCATGATAAATCACCCTTACTTCAGACAAGACGAACATGCATAGCAACTCACATGATATTCAACAAAGGTGAAATAGTTGATGGCGTCCCCAGAAACATGGTTACCGCTCAACAAGCAACTTATAAGAAATAAGACACATAAGCTACATATTCAATACCACAATAGTTTTTAAGGCTATTTTCCCATGAGCTATATATTGCAAAGACAAAGAATGAAATTTTAAAGGTAGCACTCAAGTAATTTACTTTAGAATGGCAGAGAAATACCATGTAGTAGGTAGGTATGGTGGACACAAATGGCATAGTTTTTGGCTCAAGGATTTGGATGCACGAGAAGTAATCCCTCTCAATACAAGGCTTTGGCTAGCAAGGTTGTTTGAAGCAAACTCAAGTATAAACCGGTACAGCAAAACCTACATAAGAACATATTGCAAGCATTATAAGACTCTACACTGTCTTCCTTGTTGTTCAAACACCTTAACCAGAAATTATCTAGACTCTAGAGAGACCAATCATGCAAACAAAATTTAACAAGCTCTATGTAGTTCTTCATTAATAGGTGCAAAGTACATGATGCAAGAGCTTAAACATGATCTATTTGAGCACAACAATTGCCAAGTATCAAATTATTCAAGACATTATACCAATTACCACATGAAGCATTTTCTGTTTCCAACCATAATAATGATGAACGAAGTAGTTTCAACCTTCGCCATGAACATTAAAAGTAAAGCTAAGAACACCAGTGTTCATATGCAACAGCGGAGTGTGTCTCTCTCCCACACAAGGATTGCTAGGATCCGAATTTATTCAAAAAAAACATACATACGCTCCAAGTAAAGCACATAAGATGTGACGGAATAAAAATATAGTTTCACTAGAGGTGACCTGATAAGTTGTCGATGAAGAAGGGATGCCTTGGGCATCCCCAAGCTTAGATGCTTGAGTCTTCTTAAAATATGCAGGGATGAACCACGGGGGCATCCCCAAGCTTAGAGTTTTCACTCTTCTTGATCATATTGTATCATCCTCCTCTCTTGATCCTTGAAAACTTCCTCCACACCAAACTCAAAACAAACTCATTAGAGGGTTAGTGCATAATCGAAAATTCACATATTCAGAGGTGACATAATCATTCTTAACACTTCTGGACATTGCACAAAGCTACTGAAAGTTAATGGAACAAAGAAATCCATCCAACATAGCAAAACAGGCAATGCGAAATAAAAGGCAGAATCTGTCAAAACAGAACAGTCCGTAAAGACGAATTTTTCTGGGGCACTTAACTTGCTCAGATGAAAAAGCTCAAATTGAATTAAAGTTGCGTACATATCTGCGGATCATGCACGTAAATTGGCAGATTTTTATGGGTTACCTACAGACGGGGCTACTCAATTTTGTGACAGCAAGAAATCTGTTTCTGCGCAGTAATCCAATTCTAGTATCAACCTTACTATCAAAGACTTTACTTGGCACAACAATGCAATAAAATAAAGATAAGGAGAGGTTGTTACAGTAGTAACAACTTCCAAGACTCAAATATAAAACAAAAGTGCAGAAGTAAAATAATGGGTTGTCTCCCATAAGCGCTTTTCTTTAACGTCTTTCAACTAGGCGCAGAAAGTGTGTATCAAGTAATATCAAGAGATGAAACATCAACATCATAACTTTCACAATTTGTCACAATAGGTATCTTAGATGCTCCCTCATCCATAGTGGTACTAAGGGCTTTGTCAATTTTAGGCCTATAATAGTTTTTTGGCTTAGGCACCTTAGAGACATACATGAACTTTTGCTCCTTATCCACATAAGCTTTCTCCTTAAACTTAAGAGAAGAAAAAGTTGAACCCAAGGTTCCCATAGCTTCTTGAAGCTCACTAATCCTATGGGTTCGATTATCATGAGTAGCACAAGTTTCTAAAACGGCAATTCTCTCATTGATTCCGCTTAGAGTTTTATCAAGTTTATCAGTGTTATTAAGTAATATTCCCAATTTAGTCTCAACACTTGGAAGATTTTTCTCTATGGCCTCCAACTTTTTCATGACATCTTCAAGAGAGATTTCAATTTTAGCTTCATTAACAGGTGGTATTCCAACTAGACTCTCAATAATGCAACTAGCTTCTAAAGCGGGAGTGCCTAGGAAATTACCTCCCGCAAGAGTATCAAGAACATACCTATTCCAGCTAGAGATACCAACATGAAAGTTCCTAAGTAGGATAATAGTGGAGTGTTTCTTAGTGCACCTATGATGAGCATCATTAATTCTATACCAAGCATCTTTAAAACTTTCTCCCCCTTGTTGCTTAAACGAACGAACTTCAACTTCAGGATTACTCATTTTAGCAGTAGTAAATAAAGCAAACTAAATAAAGTAAATGCAAGTAACTAATTTTTTGTGTGTTTTTAATATAGAGATCAAGACAGTAAATAAAGTAAATCTAGTAACTAATTTTTTTTGTATTTTTGATATAGAAAGCAAAGAAAGCAGTAAATAAAGTAAAGCAAGACAATAACAAAGTAAAGAGATTGGATGTGGGAGACTCCCCTTGCAGCGTGTCTTGATCTCCCGGCAACGGCGCCAGAAAATATCTTGCTGGCGTGTAAGACACACGTCTGTTGGGAACCCCAAGAGGAAGGTGTGATGCGTACAGCAGCAAGTTTTCCCTCAGTAAGAAACCAAGGTTATCGAACCAGTAGGAGTCAAGGGCCACGTGAAGGTTGTTGGTGACGGAGTGTAGTGCGGTGCAACACCGGGGATTTCGGCGCCAACGTGGAACCCGCACAACACAATCACAATACTTTGCCCCAACTTAACGGTGAGGTTGTCAATCTCACCGGCTTGCTGTAAACAAAGGATTAAACGTATGGTGTGGAAAATGATGTTTTTTTGCGAAGAACGGTAAAGAACGGAGTTTGCGGTAGATTGTATTTCAGATGTAAAAGAATGGACCGGGGTCCACGAGTTCACTAGTGGTGTCTCTCCAATAAGATAAATAGCATGTTGGGTGAACAAATTACAATTGGGCAATTGACAAATAGAGAGGGCATAACAATGCACATACATATCACGATGACTACTATGAGATTTAATCGGGGCATTACGACAAAGTACATAGACCGCTATCCGAGCATGCATCTATGCCTAAAAAGTCCACCTTCGAGGTTAGCATCCGCACCCCTTCCGGTATTAAGTTGCAAACAACGAGACAATTGCATTAAGTATGGTGCGTAATGTAATCAACACAAATATCCTTAGACAAAGCATTGATGTTTTATCCCTAGTGGCAACAGACACATCCACAACCTTAGAACTTTCGTCATCTGTCCCAGATTCAATGGAGGCATGAACCCACTATCGAGCATAAATACTCCCTCTTGGAGTTACAAGTATCAACTTGGCCGAGCCTCTACTAGCAACGGAGAGCATGCAAGAACATAAACAACACATATATGATAGATTGATAATCAACTTGACATAGTATTCCATATTCATCGGATCCCAACAAACACAACATGTAGCATTACAAATAGATGATCTTGATCATGATAGGCAGCTCACAAGATCTAACATGATAGCACAATGATGAGAAGACAACCATCTAGCTACTGCTATGGACCCATAGTCCAGGGATGAACTACTCACACATCAATCCGGAGGCGATCATCGTGATGAAGAGTCCTCCGGGAGATGATTCCCCTCTCCGGCAGGGTGCCGGAGGCGATCTCTGAACCCCCGAGATGGGATTGGCGGCGGCGGCGTCTCTGGAAGGTTTTCCGTATCGTGGCTCTCGGTACAGGGGTTTTCGCGACGAAGGCTATAAGTAGGCGGAAGGGCAGCGTTGGAGGGCTAACGAGGGGCCCACACCATAGGGCGGCGCGGGCCCCTCCCTGGCCGCGCCGCCTTGTGGTCTGGCCACCTCGTGGCCCCACTTCGTATTCCCTTCGGTCTTCTGGAAGCTTCATGGAAAAATAAGACCATGGGCGTTGATTTCATCCAATTCCGAGAATATTTCCTTTGTAGGATTTCTGAAACCAAAAACAGCAGAAAACAGCAACTGGCTCTTCGGCATCTTGTCAATAGGTTAGTGCCGGAGAATGCATATAAATGATGTGAAGTGTGTATAAAACATGTGAGTATCATCATAAAAGTAGCATGGAACATAAGAAATTATAGATACGTTTGAGACGTATCAGGATTGTACATTTATTCAGGTTGACTCGCGAAATAATATCTTGATCTCCCGATGGGAGTACATGATGAGTTATATGTAACTCGAAGATGTACAAAGGAAGTTCTTCGTCTGCAATCTTTCTCTTCTTTTTTCTTCTTCATATTTCATCGGGTGCACGACAAACACTCCCTATGGGAGTAGCCCCCGAGGCTACAACCGAGTTTTTGCAGTTGGTTGTAGGCTCAACTTTAGTTATTTTGATCAACTCTGTATTTTTTCCTTCACCACGTCATCTTATCAGAAGTATGCACAATACTTCTGATAAGAGTAGCCCCCAAGCATATGAACAGGTGCTTGCATAGGCTCCCGATTTTTCTTAACCGTACATTCCTTCAGATCTCGAAGTTATCTTTCCATTATATTTTGCTCCATTACTTGAAGCTTTTTTAAAAATAACGTTGTTGCTGACGACAGCCACGTATGGCCACCTTGGGAAGCCACGACTCCTGGCAAACCACTCTTCCGTGGGTCCAAAGCTCTGCACTTCCAACACATCGCGCGAGTGGGGCGCGCACGTCCTCCGGAATTCCCGGCACGCGCGCGGTAACTTCCCTCCAGTAAAATTGAAGCGCAAAAACCATTCTACCCCTTGGACACGCGTAAGGTTCAGAATTCTTCCCTTTTCATCGGACGGCTGAACGCATCATCTTCTTCCTATAAATTGGACCCTTGTCCTCAGTTTTCCCCCTTCGCTGCACCGCACAACTTCTCTCTCTCGCTGCCCTTGTTCCTCCTCGAGCACCTCGCGCACGCACTCTGCTTCCACTCTCTCTTTTCTCCACCATGCCTTCCGCCATGGCTCCGCACTCCAAGCAGTGCAAGAACCGCTCCCCAGGCACCGAAGAGCACGTGGAAAATGACAAGATCTCCGGATGGGAGAGGTCAAACTCTCCGCATAGGACAAGAATATGCTGAAGAAGATGGGCCTGCTCGGCAATGAAGCTATGAGGATGCCAGGAGACGAGAGTTCTCCCCATCCTCCTTCCGGTTTTAGGGTAATCTTCGTTGACTTCCTCATTCGCGTCCTCTCTGTTCTCGTTCACGAATTTCTTCGTGGCCTCCTCTTTATCTACGGGATCCAGCTGCACCAACTGACCCCCAATTCTCTCAGTCACATCTCAACTTTCATCACTCTTTGTGAGTGCTTCCTGGGCATCCAACCTCACTGGGGCCTATGGAAGCACATCTTTTACCTCCACCGCAACAACTCGAAGAATGCCATCTACAACGTAGGTGGTGTGTGCATCTGCGTCCGTCCAGAGGTTGGCTATTTTTATGTGGAGTTCACCGACTCCGTCCAAGGCTGGCGCAGGAAGTGGCTTTACGTCAAGGACGAATCTTCGGATGCTCAGGAGTATGGGCTTGCCCCCTTTGATGTTTCCGAAGATATTCAAAGGCGCAAGTCTTGGGACGCAGAGGCTACAGCCAAAGAAAAGGCAGCCAATGACGCTCTTATTGCTCGCATATGAGAGCTTCAGAACACCGATGGTGCAGAACTGTCGGGTGTGCAAATCATTGCACACTTTCTGTGGATTCGAGTGCAGCATTTGCAAGCTCACAAAAATCCCCTCTAGACGTAGTCGGGTGCGGAAGATGCTGCCAGGATCTCCGACGATCTTTCCTTGAAGGACTTGGAGAAGCTTGTCCGCCGCTTCACCTCCTTGAGCAAAAATCATGAAGTTCCTTCTTCCTGCCGTGTGGAGCCGTTCACCGGTGAACACGCCCTTCCCGAAGTAAGTACTACCTTTTCGAGTTGTATTCCTATTTTTCGACTGCAATTGTTCTTCCTTCTTGCTTTGGTAATTTTCCCTTTCATTCTCATTCTTTTTTGCATGTAGGGCCATCAATCTCTTTCCTCTCTTCCCCCACTACTTGAAGGTGGGCAAGTGGATGAGCAAGCCGTTGTCACCGACGATTCGCAAGAATCCTCCGTTCTTGAGAGTGAACCCGCAGAATCTCAAAAAACTGTGGGTTCCTCTGACAAAGACTCAGAATCAGAGCACCACTCTGACTCTGCTCAATATGTTTCTCCTCCTCCTGCCTCTTCTCCGGGTAAACGCAAGAGGAAAAGAGACGATGACGAAGAAGATTACGGCGAGTCCATGCTCGCCGAACCAGCTGCTGAAGAATCTTCTCCCGACGATCAAAAGGTCTTCGACCCCTATGCCATGACCGGCGTTGTTAGCTCGTAAGTTGTTCTTTCTTGTCCCTTCCTATATTCTTTCTTTCGGTTCCCTTATTTTTATTTTGCTGCTATATTGACAGAACTAACAAAGAATAAGAGCCTGAAGCTCATGGCCAGCTAACACGAGAACCTCCAACACGTTGGTCCTTTCTGAGGATCGACATGTCGCACCAGAAGCGTCGCCTCCCCCGCAACATGATCCAGAAGCACCGACTCCAGTGCCCAGCCCCCGAGCACCGAAGCCGAAGAACGCTAAAACCGGGGCTGCTGATAAACATGAACTTGCTACCGGGAGTATGTCGGGTCCTCTCCTTGAGGATGTAAGTTACCTTTTCCTGTTTGTCGCCTTTTTTGTTTAACTCGAAAGATTTTATATTTCCTGGCTCTATATTTCTTTCTTGTCGACTTTTTTGCAGCCCTTGATGAAGGAGTTGGTCAAATAGGGTTCTCAGTTTATCGGGTTCCACGACGAGGCCGCGACTTTAAGAGGTAAAGCTTTGACGCTCTTTGCATTTTGTATATTCCTATCTTGTTTCTGCATCCTATCTTACCTTTTTCTTCCAGAGGCGTTGCGTCGTACCGAGGAACGCGCTGATGATTTGGAGGCTAAGCTCAAAGCCAGCGATGAAGCTCGCAAGAGGGCGGAAAAAGATGCTACCGATGTCAAAGATCTTCGCCGAAGGCTTCAAGCTGCCGAAGATGCTTTGAGCGATAAGGAGATCAAGCAGGTCGAGCGCGAGAATGATATAAAAACGCGCCTCGAGACGCACTCCCAAAGATTCTCGAGTAATACTATCTTTCCTTTTGTCATTCCGCTTTTCCTTGTGCTAAAATTATCTTTGGTGTTGACGAAGTCCTGCTTTTCTCCAGCAGGGAAGATGGGTGAGCAATACACTTTGAGCCAAGAATCGGATGACCATCTCCTGGACACTCTCGATATTCTTGAGCTGAATTGCGACCTGGCGCGCAAGTGCATAACTTCCGCGCGGAATGCGTTGAAGCGCGTCTTCCCCCACTTCTTCCCGAAGGATACTCAACCCGAGATTTGCTCCCTACTTGCCCAACATTTCCTGGCAAAGGATGATCCAGCTTTGGCCTATCGTCAAGCGAGCTTGAAGATTGGAGTCGAAGGTACCATCGCTCTTGTAGCGGCTAGCAGCCAAAAGGTCGACTGGGTGAAGACTGGTGCTCCCAAGCGTTTGAATTCTGAGAAGTGGAAGGCTCTGGTGAAGGATGCCAAGCTTTACGCGAAGAAGCTTATCGCCTTCCTTGACCCGAAGTCCTCCGCCTCTGCTAGCACTGCCCAAACGGAGGTCAAGTAGACCAACTTGCACTTCCTTTTCTTTTCCTTTTTGTAGATACTACCGCCTTTTGCTGATCCCGATCATTTGTGTAGGCTCCCTATGAGCCGTATTTTGTAAAGACTCGTTTTATGTAATGTGCTCTGAATATGAATGGAAAAACGTGTCTTGCCGAATGATTGATGTCGATACTTTCTTGTCTTCCAGTTAATTTTTGACAACTATACTGGGGCTGGACTTTCCAACGCTTCTCTTGCTACTTCTCATTCCGCGAGAATACCCAGCGATGCTTCCTTGGATGTATCATCATGTCCTGACTCGATTAACCAAGAGATGGCTGATCTGTGACAATAGTTGCAGGCGATAAAAAAAAATCGCGACAGTTCTGGATCAATCTCACAAATCCTCGGATCGGGAACAAGCTGCCCTTCGTCAGGCGCAGGAGGCTCTTGAGTTGAAGGAAACCGCGACTGCCAATGCCACCCGATCTGCTCAACGCGAGAGCTATATGCTTGACTTGATGACTGATGCAAGTCAAGATATGGATGGTATGTTATTTCTGTCTTTCTGTTTCCTTGATGTTTTTCTGTATCCCTCCTTGTGCTACATTGCTTTTTTCCTTATGTTGCTCATAGGTTCGTTCCTAGATGCTGCCGCCGAAGAACAAAAGTGAATTCGCGAGTTGAACCCCTTCTACGACTTGCCAAGGCGAATGATAGTGATTTTTGGGCAGATGAAGATCGCACTCGCCGTATCGTTCAATTTCAGGATCGAGCCGCCCAAGTTCGGGAATTTCTTGACTTCTGCACCAGTACTTTGGCCATGGTGTATAATGCCATGTTTCCTCGGAACCCTCAGCCCGATAATCTTACCGAGCTCATGGGCAAACTTAAGGACGTGTGCAGTATCCACGACTTCATGAAGGCTCAGATGGTGGCTGGTGCCAAGTTGGCCTTGATCTGGTTGAAGATCTTCCACTCAAAGTTGCATTTGGCAAGGTTTTCGACAGTTTTAACCTCAAGGCGTCGAAGAGGAGAATAAACGTTGACAAGCATAATGCGGTTGTATCTCATGTCGCCGAAAAAATGATTGATGAGCTTCTTAGGGTAGACACCGCTTTCTTCAAGGAGTTTCGATATGATGATTCCACACAAAATGTTCGTGCTGCAAGAGAAAACATAAACATAGACAGGTTGATATAGGAATTCTTTTCATTTTACTCAATGCATTAGGTTTGGACCAAGGCGTAGAGTTGTATATGTATGCATGTCGTATATATTGTAAATTCCTTGCGAGACATTAATGAAGTCAAGACAAGTTCTTCTGGTTGTGTTACGATCTTTTCCTTGAGCCCCCGAGTATCTCAGCTGGCATGATTATGTTTATTTTTTGCGAGGTTTTTTGTGGAACTAAGGCGTGTAAATTGATAAGTTTATCGAAGTCGAGTATATTGTAGTTTTGTCGGGTTCAAGCCCCGGAGCCTTGCTCATGAAGAGAAATATATGCCATCACTATTTTTATTTCAACCATGCTATATTGCAGCATCGCAAGCCCGCCTCATTAGAAACCTTTCAGCCCTACTCGATGCCCTGAAAGAAAAAGAGTGTGTCTGCAAACTTGCGAGCTCTTCAGATACAATGTATGTTTACACAGTTGGTACTATATTGTTTTCCTTCTAAGCATAAAAATGTTGCAGCTGCGCAACGTTCCATGGGTTCGGTTCATCCTTGCCTGTTTTCTTGTCCTTCAGTCGATAGGCTCCTCCCGGAATAACTTCACTAATGATATATGGTCCCAACCATTGAGATTCAAATTTCTCGTGTCCATCTTGCTTAAGTCGAATGACTAGATTGCCGACTTCAAATGATCTGGGCCACAAACATCGGCTGTGATAATTTTGGAGGTTCTGCTGGTATGCACTTACTCTTGATAGCACCACGTCTCTTGCTTCATCAATTGCATCGACATTATCCTACAACGCCTTCTGTGAAGCTTCTTATTCATATTCCACGACTCTGGAAGAGTTGTGTTCTATTTCTATCGGGAGCACTCCTTCAGCTCCATGGACCAAAAAGAACGACGTTTCTTGAGTTGCTGCGTTCGGCGTTGTTCGTAAGCTCCACAACACATAGGGCAAATCGTCGACCCAAGTGTGTCGTGATTTTTCAAGTGGTGTTAACAGGCGTTTCTTGATGCCATTGCAGATGAGGCCGTTTGCTTTTTCGACTTGACCATTGGTTTGCGGGTGCGCCACCGATGCAAACTGCAGCTTGATGCCTACACCTTCGCAATACTCCTCGAATTTTCGGGAGGTGAAGTTGCTGTCGTTGTCCGTGGCTATGCTGTTGGGGATGCCGAACCGAAAAACTATCCCCTTGATGAAGTTTATTGATGATGTTGCGTCTGCCGAAGTTACTGATATTGCTTCCATCCACTTGGTGAATCTGTCGATAGCCACGAGCAGATATATGTGTCCTCCTTGCCAGGACTTGTGCAATTTTCCCACCATGTCTAATCCCCATTGAGCAAAAGGACATGCTAAGAGTTTTGGCATTAGTTCTGCTGCTGGAGAATGATTCTTGGATGAAAACCTTTGGCAAGCCTCACAGGTGCGTACGATGTCCTTTGCATCCTCTATTGCTGTCAGCCAATAAAATCCTGCGCGAAAAGCTTTGGCTGCTATTGCTCGACTGCTTGCGTGGTGGCCACATAATCCTTCGTGTATGTCCTTCAGTATAACTCGCCCTTCTTAGGGTGTAACACATCTCTGCAGCACACCCGATATGCTTCGCTTGTATAGTTCTCCCTTGACCATGGTAAACGCCTTGGATCGTCGAATAACTCATCTTGCTTCGACCGGATCTTCGGGTATTTCCTTCTTCATGATATGTGTCAAGTATACCTGCATCCAGGGAACTTGGATCATCATTACCTCTTCTGGTTCTTCCTCATCATCCGATGTATGTGTTTTTGGAGTTGCTGGAGCCCCGAAATCTTTCTTGGGTTTCTCCTTTTTCTTTGGCTGCTTCGGCGCCTTCTCTTCCTTGGTTGATCTTTCACTGATTTCCTCCCAGAAAACTCTAGGTGGTATGGGCAAGCACTGCAAGCCGATGTTTGCCAAAACATTGGCTTCATCGTTGCTGAGCCTGCTCATGTGATTAACTTTGCAACCATCGAAGGTTTTCTTGAGTTCATTGTACACCTCCTTGTATGCTATCATACTGTCATTGACTGCATCGCACTTGTTCATCACATGTTGAGCCACCAACTGGGAGTCGCCGAAAAATTTTAAGCGAGTAGCGCCGCACGCATTCGCCATCTTCATCCCATGAATAAGGGCTTCGTATTCTGCTTCATTGTTTGATGCATTGGGGAAGGTCATCCATAGTATATACTTCATCTTGTGTCACCCTGTGGTGAAACAAGTACCATGCCTGCTGCAGCTCCTTCAATTCTCTTGGACCCGTCAAAGTTCATATGCCATGTACTCGATAAATGCGGGGTCCTGTATTTTGGAGTTCCATCCACTCTGCAACAAAGTCCGGCAAAATTTACGACTTGATTGCCTTTCTTTTTTCATATGTGATGTCCCGAGGGGAAAGCTCGATTCTCCATAGGGAGACACATCCTGTAGCTTGTGGATTGTTCAAGATGTTTGAAATAGGCGCCTCGTTGACCACTATTATCGGGTGTGCCAAAAATAGTGTCTTAACTTCCGTGCTGACATGAAAACTCCATATGCCAACTTTTGATAGTGTGGGTAACGCTGCTTGGATGGTGATAAGACTTCGCTGAGGAAATATATTGGCCGCTGAACCCCGTAAATTTTCCTTTTTTCCTCTCGTTCTACCACGAGGACTGTGCTGGCAACTTGAGGTGTCGCTGCAATGTATAACAACAGGGGTTCTTTTTCTCGGGGTACCACCAATACTGGTGGTGTCAAAATAGTCCGCTTCAAGTGCTCAAAAGCTTTGTCTGCTTCCTCATTTCACTAGAACTTTTCTCCTTGCTTGATGAGCGCATAAAAGGGCAACGCTTTTTGTCCTAATCTCGCGACAAATCTACTCAGAGTTGTGACTCGCCCAGTATCTCTTTGAGCTTGGTTGGTTTTCTCATCGTCAAGATAGCCTGTATTTTCTCTGGATTGGCCTCGATTCCCCTAACTGAAACTAAGTATCCGAGGAGTTCTCCCGCAGGAACACCAAAGGAAAACTTTGTCGGGTTCAACTTGATATGGAACTTGTCGAGGTTATCGAAGGTTTCCTTAAGATCATCAACCAGGAATGACCCTTGCTTTGTTGTTATGACCACGTCGTCGATGTATACTTGGATGTTTTTCCCGATCTGTGTGGCGAGGCACTTCTGCATCATCCTCTGATACGTGGCTCCCGCGTTTTTCAACCCGAAAAGGCATTGTTCTGTAGCAGAATACGCCATAAGGGGTTATGAAAGCTGTTTTGACTTCATCTTCTTCTTTCAAGCGGATCTGATTGTAGCCAGAATACGCGTAGAGGAAGGAAAGACGTTCGCAACATGCCGTGGAATCGATAATTTGGTCGATCATCGGGAGGGGGAAGTGATCCTTTGGACAATATTTATTGAGACACGTGAAATCGACGCACATGCGAAGGACTTCAGTGTTTTTCTTTGGGACCAGCACTGGGTTAACGACCCACGTGGCCTCGTTGTGCAGTTCCTTGATGAAACCCGCTTCTTTGAGTCGACGGATCTCAGACAGCATGGCTTTGCGGTTTAGCTCGAAGAATCGCTGCAAAGGTTGTCGGATTGGTCTAGCTCTTGCATCTAAATTGAGGGGGTGCTCGGCAAGTTCCCTGGGTACTCCTGGCATGTCAGCTGGACACCATGCAAAGATTTCCCAGCGCTCATGGAAGAACGCGACGAGCGCGCTTTCCTATGCGATGTCCAAGTTGGAAGCGATGGATGTCGTCTTTTTTGGATCTGTCGGGTGGATCTGCACTTCCTTAGAGTTCTTGGGGGTGTCGAAAGCTTGCTCTTGCAAGGATCTACCTCCGTCAGGTAACACGTCGTAGTTGGTGGTAAGCTTCGATGCCTCGTACTCAGCCTGCATCCCGAATGTTTCAGAAAGCTTGTGCAAATCCTTGTCGCATTTATGTGCCAAAGCAAAACTTCCTTCGACTGTTATTGGGCCCTTGGGTCCAGGGATCCTCCATAGCAGGTATGTATAATGCAGCACAACCATAAATCTGGCATATGCGGGTCGTCCCAAGAGGGCATGATATTGCGACGGCTAGTCGATAACTTCAAACTCCAGCTTCTCCTTCGTGAAATTTTCTCGTGTTCCAAACTGTACGTCCAGTGCAATCTTACACAAAGGATAATTCGGTTTCTCGGGTGCGATGCCGTGGAAACGCGTGTCTGTTTGTTTCAAGTTTGCCAGAGAAATATTCATCTTCCATAGCGTGTCTGCGTATATGAGATTTAGACTGCTTCCTCCGTCTATGAATATGCGGGAGACCTCAAACCCTGCGATTACTGTCGGTAGGATCATAGCTGATTGCCCTGGTTGTGGAACTTGAGGTGGATGATCTTCTTGAGTGAATCCTATTGGCTGTCCCGACCAATTGAGGTATTCAACGGTTGGTGGAGGCGACTTTTCTACCGTGTACACATGTCGTGAAATTATCTTCTGCGCTCTATTCGAAGGTCTGCCCTTCTGTATCATCGAGACCTCTCCCGTAGTGTCTATGAAGTCGTCATTATTGCCCGGAGGTGCCGCAAGTTGCAGCTGATATTGATTCGCGCTGGTAATTTCGGGTGGTGGCGGCAGGTGAACTTCACTCCTCGGCCCCTGCACATATCCTCTGCTTGTTGCTTGCGTGTTTGCGTTCTCTGTATATCTCCGCATAGCTTGGAAAGTTTGGCAGTCCTTCTGAAGATGGCCCGACTATCTTTTTCTGTCATTATCGAGGTAGAAGTGCATCTGGCACGGCCCACTCAGCAGATCTTCGGGTGACATGTTGTATGGCATTGGAAACCTTGGTCGATTCTTTTGTCTGTTGGAACTCGGTGCATCTCTATGATCATTGCGCTGATCGTTACCCCTTTGGTAATCATCACGATGGTTTCCTCCACCGTTTCCTTGGAAGCCAGCCGCTACTTGCCTGGGACCGTCATAATCTGTGAAGTGGTGAAAACGTCGCCTATTTTGATTGTTATTTCTATTGCGATCCTCCTCGGGTGACCTCTACCGTTTGTTATGAATAGCATCTTCCCCGTCAGCCCAGCGATTCCCTATTTCCAAGAGGTCTGCTATTGTTCTTGGGTTGGACCTACCCAATTCTTCGATTAGATCTCTTCTTCTGATTCCTGCAACAAACGCATCGATTTCTCTTTCATCGGACACGTTCTCAGCTGAATTTTTTATGATGCTCCACCTCTGAATGTACATCCTCAAGTCCTTAACTGCTCTATTGATGCAGGTTTCTTGCACGTGGAATGGAAATTCCTCACGAACAAGTCCTCGAAAGTTTCCTAGCTGTCGATGGATCCTTCCGCTAGCTTCTTCATCCAGGATCTTGCAGCTCCGCTGAGGTGGACCTGAATGCTCTGCATGGCCGTTGCCCTGGTTCCGCCCCAGCTTCACTGTCACTAGGTAATCGACTAGCCAATTCTCTGGATCTTGCAGTCCAGAGAATAAGTCCGCATAAGTCCTCATAAATCCTCGTCATTAACTTCTGGTGAATGTCGATGTTCTCGTGTTCTATTTTCGCGATTCCATTCCTCTCGTGCTCTATCGACTCGAGCTTGGGTCACCGTGTTCCTCGAGTTACCATCTCTTGGAACGTCTCGCGCCGCCACCATATTGGGTCGGGGACTATTTTGTCTTGGACTGTTTCTGCGTGGAGCACTTTTGGGTTGTGGTGCAGCTTCTCTTCCTACTATTGCTGCCCCCACAATACCGACTCTTGCCATAGCCATCTAGTACAGTGACTCCCTGGGATCCCCTTGAGGTGGTTTTGATGCCATTATGTAAGCGTGTGTTGCCATATATCCTGCTTCCGGAGTTTTCGGGATGATGTGCCCTCTCGTGTCTATTGACATAATGGACATGTCGAGATTTTGGATCAAGTTCTCCCAATCTTGCTCGGGGCACGTCTGCCAGTCGAGATCTTGCTCTTGAATGGGTGTTCCTCTGACTCTCTCCTGAAGTCCTCGAGTGTCGACTCAGGTTGGGTCTACGCTCGCTTGACGCGGCAGATGCAGCTCTTCTTTCGTCGAGTATTGCCATTTGTTTTTCTAGCTCTCGCTTAGAACGAGCAATTTTATATTGATAAGCTTGCAACGCCTGCAGCCTAGCTGTAGTGGTCATCGGCTCCGTGCCATCCATGGTTCTCTGAGCTCTATCCCACGCTTCCTGCGGCTGCTGCACTTTTTCTCGCGGCGTGGTTCTGATGTACTTGTTGCCAGTTCCATGTGTGAGATCTGCGGGATCGATGTAAGGATTACCCAAATCATCGAAAGCCTCAGACGCTTCATCCTCTTGTCGGCTTGTTCCCCCGATCGCGCAGATTTGGTGATATATTGCAGTTGTGTTCTCATCAGCCTCAGGGTCAGTGATACCGTCGTATAGATCGGCGAAGACCTCCCTACTATCAGCAAAGTTTTCGATGAAGTCGAAGTTGGTGAAGCCGTGGTTGGTGAAGTCGTTGTTATTGAAGCTTTCCGAGTCGCTTTCCAGATCGGAGTCCGTGAACGACCCGAAAGTCATGTCATCGAACAGATCAGTGAGTGCCCTGCCGTCGGCGGGCTTGGTGAAGCATGGCCGCGAAACTTCCTTGTCGCCTGACTCCATGGATGATGTTGATGATCCCGAGAAATCGGAATCGACCGCTGACGGTCCCGAAATAATCGGTGCCACGAGACGATGTGATCCTTCTTTCCCAACGAGGAAGCGGAAGATCTCGAACATCATCTCCGTCGACTCCTCCAGATTGGCATATACATGCAAACGGACGGGAGGGTGAGGAACAAAATCGGCGAGATCAGATTGGACTCATTTACCGCCGTCCACCGTGTTGCTTGCAGTAGACGATGATGTTGACGATGCCATCGAAATCATGACCTTGTGACCTCCAATTCCCATAGATGGCGCCAATTGACAAGGGATTAATTTGTCTATGCCTACAGATTGTAGACTTAGGGTTTCGTAAGAAGTAGAGGGCAAGTAGATCTCGAAGGTTTCAGCCGACAAAGGTGTTTTGACTAAATTTACGGTGGTTCTGTTGTCAATTGATTTGATCCTTTTCTCTTCCCTCGGCTCCCCTTTATATAGGAGGTGGAGCCGAGGCTTTTTGTGCCGTGTAACAAATTGTGAGAGGCGTATTGGGCCTTTACTATATTGATACATTACTCCTAATACAATTCTACTTTCCCTATCCGAAGTTCTCTGGGCTTCTGGGCCTCCAAAACTTCGGGTCGTGGGCATCACATCTTCTCCAGATAGCCCAGGTGCTTTATTTGGCATGCCTATGTCAGCGGGAGCGGTGGTGAAATTGATGCTGATTTTGCATGCCGGCCATGACGTGGGTGGTTGTAGGTTAGGAATGACTGGTGAGGTCCGCTTGGTAGAGAGAAAGCAAGAAAGTAGAGATTTGAGTGGTGCTGACAAGTGGGTCCCTCTGAGTTTTACAAAAAAACCCACAATATATTTCTAGTCTAACATTTGTCTCCTTTGACCATTATGTCTTTGCAACATCGGCATGTATGTGGGCCTATTCTGTTAGAAACACCATCAAACAAGCTACACGGAGCGATCAACGTGTTTTGCGAAATGTAGAGGGCTTCCTGGTGGTTTTCAAAAAACTGAATGGTGGTGGTCTTTTAAACCCTACCCTGAATTATGGTGGCCTTCATGTATTTGAAACTGCTCTTACTTTGCTTTGAGAACATGTCGGGGCTCAAGATTAACTTTAGTAAAAGTGAGGCGGTTGTCAAAGGGGTGGATGACATGGAAAAGCTAAGGGTAGTTGACTCGCTCAACTATAACCTTGGGAACCTCCCGATGAAATACTTAGGGCTGCCGGTATCAGACAAGACCTTGTCGGTTGCGGACTGGCACTTCTTGACGGAAAAGGTGGCCATAGGGTTAACCCATGGCAGGGGATGTTCCTAGCATCAATAGGGAGACTAGAACTTAGCAATTCGTGTCTCTCGAGCCTCCCGATGTTCGCTATGGGGATCTACCTCCTTCATGAGACGACACATGGGGAAATGAATAAGTCCAGAGCTCGCTGATGGTGCTCCGGTGATGGCGCCAGACAATCTTGTTAGCAGTTGTTGTGGAAGCGGTTTTCCCTCAGTACGAAACCAAGGTTTAATCGACCAGTAGGAGAAAGGTCTGACTTCTGAAGGTGTTGCTACCTGACTAGTGGCAGTGCGCACTACCGGCGTCAGCAACAACATGGAACCTGCACACAACATAACCAAAGTACTTTGCCCCAACTTACAGTGAGGTTGTCAATCTCACCGGTTTGCTGAACACAAAGCATTAGACGTATCGAGTGGAAGGAGATGTTTGCAGTAATTAAAGAGAATAGAGCTTTGTAGTAAGTAAAATAACAGGATTGCAGTGGACGAATTTATCAGTGTAAAAGAAAGGATCGGGGTAAACAGTTCACTAGAGGTGTCTCTCCATAAAGATAAATAGCATGCTGGGTGAACAAATTACAGTTGGGCAATTGACAGAATATCGACTATACATGATAAGATGGTTACTATGAGATTCGTTTGGGCATTACAACATAATACGTACATAGGCTGTAATCTAACTATGTATATGACTAATAATCTACCTTCCGGTTATCGTCCGAAACCCTTCCAGTATTAAGTTCCAAGCAACAAATTATCGCATTAAGCAATGTGTTTAAAGTAAACAATAGAATTACCCTTGGATAAAAATTGTTGTTTCCTCCCTAGTAGCAACAACACATCTACAATCTTAGAAGTTATTGTCACTCTTCCAAAAAAATAGAGGCATGAACCTACTATCGAGCATAAATATCCCCTCTTGGAGTCACAAGCATCTACTTGGCCAAAGTATCTACTAGCAACGGAGAGCATGCAAGATGACAAATAAAATATGACATGAATATATAATCGACCTCCGGTAGGGTGCCGGGAAGAGCTTCAGAACCCCCTAGATGGGTTCTACGATGGCAGCCATGACGAAACTTTTCGTGGATGGAGGCTCGGGTATTCAGGGTTTTCCCGAGATCGTGAATAAATAGGCGGAGGGGCGATGTCGGTGGAGGCCACGGTGGCCCACACCACCCCTAGGCGCGGGCTAGGGCCAGGCCGCACCTAGGGCAGGTGTGGCCGCCTTGCTGCCCCCATTCGACTCCCCTCTGGACTCTGTCTTCGTTACTGTAAAATATTGACTTTGGATTTTGTTTCGTCCAATTCCGAGAATATTTCCTGTACAACTTTTCTGAAATACAAAAATAGCAGAAAACAGGGAACTGACACTGTGGCATCTTGTTAATAGGTTAGTGTCGGAAAATGTATTAAAGTGTAACGAAGTATAAGCAAAACATATATGAATTGGTGTAAAACAAACATGGATCATCAAAAATTATAGATACGTTTGAGACGTATCAGTCTCTTCTTTTGGGAAGGGGCGAGTAACAAGAGGAAGTACCACATGGTAGATTGGGCCACGGTCTGCAAACCCCGAGAATTTTGGGGGCTTGGGAGTCATCAACACGAGGCTCGTGAATATTTCCTTGATGCTCAAGTGGATCTGGAAACTCTACCAAGGGGCTGAGGGTCTATGGGCGGACCTAATCAGAGCTAAATACCTGGGAGGGAATGATATCTTCTCCCCGTTGGTGCCGACCAAGGGCTCTCAGTTTTGGAATGCCATCCAGAAGATAAAATGGTATTTTAAGCTGGGAACGAGGCACAACGTCGCTGACGGAAGACGAAGATACTTTTGGCTCGATTGGTGGACTAGGAAGGGTCCTCTAAGGGAATTGTTTCCCCGCTTGTTTTAGTGTTGTGACAACCCTTTTGCGACGGTAGTTGAGGTGTGGGACGCCAATGGGTGGCGAATTCGTTTCAGAAGGACTTTTGGTCTAGAAGAGACGGTGGAATGGGAGAACCTTTGTAGGATCTTCGATATCCACCCCTATGTGGCAGGGGAGGATGAGGTGGTGTGGTCCCTAGAGGCCTCGGTCGAATTCTCTACCATGTCTATCTATGGGCGGCTAACGCAAGGGGCGGTAGTAACACACTTCAAAGAGGTTTGGAGGACGAGGGTTCCGCCGAAAATCAAGGTCTTCTTGTGGCAACTCATCAGGAGCAGATTGCCATCTGGGGTGCAGGTGGCTAAACGAAATGGCCCAACCAATGGGGCTTGTGCCTTCTGTGGGGAACGGGAGGACTGCAACCACATCTTCTTCTCCTGCCATCTTGCGAGGCTGGTGTGGGCGGAAGCTAGGGAGCTCATGCACTGCGACTGAACCCAACAGGGGTTGGGTAGTTCATTGGTCTCGTCCAGAATCTGTCGGGGTCCCTACGTAGACTAGCTTGGTTCACCTTTGCGGCTCAATGCTGGGCGCTCTGGAATATTAGGAACAAACTAGCTGTGGAAGGGAAACTTATCAACAACCCTGCTGATGTATTCTTTCATATGTTCACTTATATGCAGAGATGGAGGGTTCTCGTCAAGCCAAGGAACCGAGGGATGCTGGACGTAGCGATGGGCGAGGTTAGGAGCCTACAGGCGAGGCTGAGATCGGGAGCGTGAGGCCTTGGAGTGGTGGCCGCTCATGTATCTTAATGTGTTATGTTATGTGATATGTGCCCTGGACTTTGGTAATTTGTAGGCGCCTGTGTTAAACTCTATCATGTGTGGGTGATGTGGGCTTGTGGAAGCCATGTCTCATGCTTGTATCCGTATTGCTACTTGGTTGCCGTATGGTTTATATATAAAACCGGGTCAATGGCATTATGTTTAAAAATTATGGTGGCCTTTTGCAATTTTCTCCTTAGAAACACATTGCCAGATGGCAGATGCCAACACAATTGGAAAAAATGCCAGAAGCACCTTCCCGATAGGGCGATAGGGCTACCACGATCATTGGTAATGGAATCCTAACAGAAGTAAAACCATGAGAAAGAACGCACACATGGGTGTGCCATGTCAATGTCGAGCACTTAACTCCGTCGGCCCCGTCAACGTCCTTGAGGCAGAACCAATCGTGTAAAGTCTTCAACAGGCGACAGCAATCACCACTTCCATGACGACATTATTGTTTTCTCAGGCATATCCTGCCTCGTGGATTATTGTTTGCATGGTTGAACTCTCTTCGTCTAAGAACAATTAATATTCTTCTGGAAGTATGGCAACTTCTGCAACATACATCGTACGACCAACTGACGCTCTGTAAATTTAGTTTCTGATATTGCATCCCACCATCATCTCTAGGCAGTCCATCTGCATTAACTTCTCGACAGCAGAACCTTCAGTCTTGAGACGAGCAGGAGGACTAGACCGTGGCAACTTCACATCTAGTCTCGTCGTAATGGCGAAAGCAAGAAGACGACAGGACTTTGCAGTTGGAATGTTCTTCCGTGTCGAACGCAAGGACCCGGCCCAGTCAGCTTCGAGCCTTCCTGGCACGCAACCGCTGAATCAAGGGGTGCCTGAAACTGAAAGGAAAAAACAAGTTCAGACAAGTCCGAAAAGTATTATTTCCGGTGATTAGTGCATCCGACGCTACTAGGATCAGTCGGCATCACGTACCGTATCCAATGGCCTGATGTAAACCGCGGAAGAAAAATACGAAGAATGCTGTAAGATAAGGTGAAAGAGACGCTGCTGCTGAAACTTAACAGCCACCAAGGTCATCATCGGCGAACGGAGACGTGAAGCTCGCAACCTACGACTGCAAGGAGTGTGGTCGGGTTGCCCCTTCGCCACGATTTGGCACTAGGTTCTGTCTTGGATCCGATCGACCGCTACCTCTCCTGCGGCCCTGGGAAGGGTCTAGCGGGGCGGCCGCCCCGGGCCCAGAAAAATTGGGGGCCCATATTTTCTGTATAGGCTTACTATATATTGCATAAAAAGAGCAGTTTTAAGATTTTAGGTGGACTTGGTCTACCGTTGGACCTTTTCTTTTCCTATTGGTTTCCAATCCGGATGGCCGACCATGACTTGAGTCAGCGCCTGAAATCCGTTCCATCTATCGATATGTGAAACATCGCCAATTTGCTCGAGCCCGACGCCACGATTCCCTGCCTGCCCTCTCGCGGTTCGTGGCTATCGCCTAGGCCGCCTGGTTCCTTCCCTCGCTCTTGCCGATCGCGATCGACCGACCGCGAGACGATTGTTGACTGCTGCCCTCCTGCGGACTATGGTGCTGCCTGCTAGTCCGCCGGCCAGTGGCCTTCGCAGTTGGTAGTCCCAGTCCGGCCGTCGTCAATCAGGCAATCATCTAATCTGCGTATTAGATTGAGATAGAAGGTAAGAACGCCCACTGCACTTCTCTTGAAATTCTACTATATACTCGCCTATAATTCGGGTTTTGAATTTTGATTAGCAGTTGTTGTTCTTATTTGTAGGAGCGGGGTTAACTGGTTTGGCAACTCTATACATCGACAAAAAGTTAATGGAGGAGTTTGATATTGATTCCATCATCACGAACTTTGCTTCTAGGAATTGGCGGAGAAAATTTTAAGGTATCATGTAAACATTGTTTTATATGAATATTGAAGTTGTGTATACTTAAAAATATTTATTTTTCATCATCTTATACATGCAAAAAAAAATAGTAAGAGGGGCCTAAAATTTTAATTTTGCCCGGGCCTCCGAAATCTCAGGACCGGCCCTGTCTCCTGTTGCCGAGGAGCGAGGACCTCTCGAGGATTGGTGGCCCAAATCACTTCAATCCACCCCTCGCTTGCTGCGCAGGTAATCATGCTGGGTTTGAAAGCATGGCAATGCGGCCGTCTCCGACAACGCCCTGCCCCTCCATCAGTCATGCCCTCTGTGGCCTCCTTCTAGACACGATCAAGGCTGAAGCACACTAGTTGGCTCAAGCGGGGGCTCGGCGCATTCATCAGCTGTTTCCGTAGGTGCCTGGCCATGGGCAGCCCGAGGCCCGGCCCAAAAATCGTAGGCCTAGGCCTGAAAATATTGGTCCAACAATCAGGCCGGGCTAGGCCTGGGTAGCTCAAAATCTGCGTTTAACAAAGTGGCCCGGCCCGATGTGCTTTCTGGGCTTTTGATTGGGTCGGACCAGGCTTGGGTCTGATTTTTCACTATCGGGCTTCCTTGGCCCGGCCTGGCCTGACACATGGCTAGTTAGTTTTTTTTTCGAAACACACCTACGCTAGTTATGTCCATTGGGTGACATGGTGTTAGTTCTTCTCTGAACATGTAAATAACCTTATTTTCCACCAATGTATCAAAACGCAATGTTTTCTTTTTTGCGCTTTCGTGCAGAAAAAAAAAGTAAAGGTGTGGCAACGGCCCAAACGGGTAGGGGGCTGGAAGGCTTACAATGTAGGAGGCCTTGGATAGAACTGTAGAAGGCCTTGGCCTGGCCTGCTACTTGGTCTGGGGCGGTCCACAGCCAACTAAGAAGCCCACGGCACGTGTCATGGGCCATCATCGACGTACCTCGTCCCGCCGGCCCTCGCCTCTCGTGGCCTGGCGCGCCGGCAGCGGCGGGGAGGAATTTACGCAGCGCCAGGGACCGCCGCGGTCGGCGCGGCACTGCTCCGGCGGACCACGCACGCGCACTGTTGGCCATGGCAAACTAAACAGCGACCCAGATGCACACAAAGGGACATGTGTTGTTTCTCCTTCGCATCTGACCAATCGCGAGCTGCATTTCCAGCGAACATGGCCGACGCGTCCTCCTCCTACCACCACGACGGACGGTGGTGGCGCCCATATGCTTCACGAGCGCCCTACCTGGCGCCGCCGCCGGACAGCGACACAGGGCGGAGAGCAAGTGCGCGCCGATCTGGACGAGGGAGGAGATGCCAAAACGGGGCAGTCTCGGCACACAAGGGCTGGACGAGAGCGTGTCGGCCTCGTGGTCGTGGATGGATGGATGGATGGATGGATTATTACCTGGTCCACCTGGACCTGCTGCTACCAAGAACAACTAACAAAACGGTCAACACAGGGCCGGGGATCCTATGCCACGGCACATGCCAATGCCACAATAATAGCTTCCTCCTGACAGAGTACCACACCTCCACCTTAACCTATCATCCAAACCTACCATTCCTCACAAGTTCTTCTCCGGTCACTGTAACACAGATCTCAGCACGGACGCACATTGCGCAGTTCGTCCATGCTGTGCTTGTGTCTGTGATCAACTAACTGATCATGGCAAAGGTGTGAGGTTAGTGGAGACAATGGTGACCTTAAACTTGCACATAACAAGATCGATTGGGTTTAAAGAGTACAAATGGCATCTATACTTTTTCTTTCCTTGGGCTTGTCCGGTAAACATGGAAGTAAGAAAATTTACAGTCGCTCTTCCACGAATCGGAAGATAATGTTTTTGTTGTTCTAAAGGGAACAATGATGTACGCACGGAAAAATGGAAGAAGAACAAAATAAGTTGGTAATCAACAAATGGGTGCGAAAATGGGAAGACCGTCGTCGCGCGGATGGAAAAAAAGGTCGGGGGGTGGAAGCTGCTCTTCTCTCTCGTCTCTCATCTTCTTTTCATGCTTTGCGCTCGCCAAGGAGGTTATCTCCGCTGGCTCTGCTCCGGGTCTAGCCCATGGTTTGCTCGAGGGGAGCGGGAGGCGCTTGGGAATGTCGGAACTGCTCTTCGTTGCCTAAACCCCGTAGTGCCTCACCGAGTACTCCAGCAGTTGTTGGGTGGGGCAGATCATCTCCTTCACTCTTACTGCATTCTTGTAGATTTTGAATGTTGGAACCGTCCTGACATTTTCCGCACGTGCAACAGCAGGACTCTCGTTCACATCCACCTACGTGAAAGAACATAATACCATGTCAAAACTAGGCCAGAGCCAGGAACATGAGAAGGATGGACCATTGAACTCACAACTACTTACCTTGAGGAAATTAACAGATGGGTATTTGTTGCAGAGTGCATTCACAAACGGCGAAATTTTGCAGCACTGCTGATTCAAAGGTGTCATGAAATGGACAACTGAAACACCTGTACATTTCAAACGAGAGTGCATCAGACAAAGAAAACCCAAGGACTTTCATCATTGCTACAAGACAGACAATGTAAAAGACAGAAGAATGTGACTGAATTATGTACTTCCAACTGGCATTGGTACAGATTTTCAGAAATAAATAGAAAAGTACAAAATGCCAGCAAAGTATATGCCACGTCAACAATTGCTTGCAGGGCACTAAACAGTAATAAGTACTAACAACTGGTGGTACAACCTCATGCCTATCAGCAAAAGTGAAGATTACAGTAAATTAAAAAATATTGCTCAACTCCAAGTCAACATCATGAAGTGCAGGCGCACGATATGAACAGAAGAAGCAAAGCACTCCAAGATATAAGGCTGATCAAATGGGCTTGCTCATTCCTGAGAAGCAGCAACTATTTTAGATTGCCAAAACGTCCTACATTATGGAACAGACTGATAATAAGTGTTTTACATCTGTAGCAAGGTTAACCTAGCAAAACAGATAGAAAAACCAAATCCATTGTTTTGGTTCCCAGTCAACTGCCACTCCTTTTGTACTCTCTCTGTTCCATAATGTAAAACGTTTTGGCAAGCTATTTTAGCTTGGCAAAACATCCTACATTATGGAACAGACTGATAATAGACTCCTGAAATACACCCGAAGCGAACAAAAATACCAGAAATAAGATACTATTAGTGCACCAGTCCAAACTTTAAGGGGCACCACCTTGGAATTTTGCAAATATTTTCCACAATTCACTATCTGTTTTCAGGGGTGATTTGAATTAATATGTTGACTATCAAATACAAGGCTAAGCTACATGATAATATTGCTGCCTTTATGCTTGATTTTAAGGAATGGGTAGGTGTGTCGTATTATTTGAGGAAACTCTACATAATAGTACTGCATTATTTTCAGTTATTTTTATTTTTATTTTTTCGATAAAGAGTATCAGTTAATATGTGTGTAATAAGGCTAATACAAGAAACCAGGACACTCCCCGCAAAAAACAAAAAAAAACAAGCACACGAGCCAATAAGACAAACCTGGCAAGGAAGTAGCCATCTGGAATTGGTCCATTCCTGTAATTGCTTCAACCTCTCCTCCAAACTTCAAGTTAGATACCTCCTCACCCCGAGATGATTTGAGGGCAACCTGAGCATGGAAATAGGCCTCAGCCACCTCCGTGTCACCTGGGAGTTCCCTTCTGAGAACCTCATAATCTTTCACAGATTCAGCCCACCGCTCCATCTAACCACCAAATACGCAACAATGCAACGGCAGTGAGTTTCTCAAACTCAAAATCAGGAAAGCAGAAATAGCTAGATAATGTGCTACCTTATCATAGGAAGCTGCACGCCTCAGCAGAGCCTTGGTGTAGTTTGGTTGAATCTTGAGGGCTTCATTGCAGTCCTCAACAGACTTCTCCCACTGCCCTAGCTTGAACCTGCAAGCTGCCCTATTGCAGTGAAGGACTGGATTCACAAGGTGGTGTTTGAGCCCATCGCCATAAGCTACGCAAGCTTCTGAAAAGTTTCCAGATTTAAATAGCTCATTCCCTAGAGATCGTGCTCTTGCAACAGCTTTCACATTGTTGTGCATTGTTATCACTTCAACATTTCTTGGATCAATTATCCTGGCCTTATCAGCTGAAGAGACAGCATGGTCGAACCTGAAAAATGTTCAGTAGTGTCAAAGTCATGTAAGAGTACAGCTAATGGTAACCTATGCGTATTCCTGCAAATTAAATGAGTAATCACTGAATTACCTTCCCAGTGCGATATCAACTTGCGCATGTGCGTAATAGAGGTATGTGTTGGCAAAGAATCCACAGAATTTGGTGTCTGAGGCGCATGAAGAATAATAATCCAACTTGGAAGCACTAGAGATGGCCATATCAGCCTCATCGAGCTGATTGAGCCGGAGAAGAGCTTCTGCTCTTGAGGCAAAGAGCTGCAGGTGGTGGATTACATTAGCAACATATTATTCTCTAATCAACAAATCACAAGTTAACGTAAGAGCGTAGATGATGGGAAGAATCTAACCAGAGCAGAGGAGTCAGCTCCAGCCGCAATGGCGGCATCACATTCCCTCAGCACACTCTTCCAGTCCCCAGCCTTGCGTGAATCAAGACATCTTCCCAGGTGCTTCTCCACCGTTTGTAGTTTGTGTAGCTCTAGGAGGTCAGGCTGCGCGGTTGCGAGGGAAAGGTGCTTCTGAGCATCCTCAATGTGCCCTAACCTGCAATTCAGTATAATCAGATGGAAAATTTGCACATCGCCGCTTAATCTGGTACTACCATTAGATAAATGTAGGTGGAAACTCGTGTTGACCGAATTACTAACTATAGCAAAAAGGAGCAGAAACAAGGTGTTTGTAATGTTGCCATTTATGTTCCGTTCCAAATTCAGCTATTTGTGCTTGTGATAGAAGTGGAAAAAGCAGATATTTCGATGCCAAAGGAGGGAAATCCAGCGGCGCGTAAAGCAAAGCAGTGCCCACTTGAGATCAATCGGTTTTCCTTTTGGATGCCAACTCGCCAAGCATTCCGAGAAAAAGGTAAGAAGAACTTGTGCCCACTGCTGCAGAAATCGTGTTGCGTTACCAGGCCAATAATGAAAGGGAAGCAGCGCACCGCGCGCGGCCATGTCAGTTTTGTTGTAAGCCCTAGTGCTAAAAATGGCAACTTTGGGTTGGCATAGTTCGCTGCATTGTGGGTGTGGGGGCGAAACCATGTAGATCGTCGGAGAAATTAACCTGGCGTGAGGTAGCGCAAGAAAGACAAAAGCTTTTCGCGGTAATTGTAATTCCATAGATCCAGGAAATGGATGTTTACGGCGGCCGCCGTAGACGCGCGCGGACGAGACGAGCAATTCACCTTATGTGTAGCGATGCGAGTCGCTGGTGCGCGCGTCCGTAGGACGGGTCGATCCTGACGGCCTCCTCGCACTCCTTGATGGCGTCCCCGAATCGGCGGAGCCCGGTGAGCGCGGCGGCCCGGTTGGCCCGGCAGGCGGCATTGTCCGGGCAGAGCGCGAGCGCGCGGTCGTAGAGCCTGAGCGCCTCGTCGAAGTAGCCCTTCTTGTACTGCTCGTTGCCCGCCCGCTTGAGCTCCTCCGGGTCGGCGCTGGACATGGCGCGCCGGACCATGGCGTCCTCCTCGGGGGCCGCGACGCCGCCGCTGCGGGAGCGCATGATGCTGCCGTGGCCGTAGTGGCCGGTGCCGGAGCCGAGCACGTCGTGGCGGATGGCGCGGGGCGGGGGCGGGGGCGGCGGGGTGGAGAGGCTGGGCAGGGGTTTCGCGAGGCGGCCGGTGGGGCAGATGTTGCCCGCGGGGAGTGTGTGGGTGAGAGGGGAGGTGGCGGAGTTGGAGGTGGAGTTGGAGGTGAAGATGAGGGGGCCGGAGCCGGTGCGGCGGTGGCCCGGGCGGGCGGCGCCGCGGGGAGGGCAGTCGGAGGGGAGCGGGATCTCGCCTGAGTGGCTCCGGCGGGAGGCGAAGGCGGGCGCGCGGGAGACGGAGCCGGAGGAGCCCGAGGAGGAGCTCGGGGTGTGGTGCTTGGAGGAGGAGTGTGGGAGCGGGGAGACGGGGGAGAGGCGGCCTGGCGGGAGCGTGTCGGGCTTGTCGTTGGAGGAGAGGAGCACGGCGGCGGCGAAGGCGTCGGAGAGCGTGTCCGGCATTGGCGGCGGATGGTGCTGGCGGTTGGACATGGCTCCCGCCGAGCGGCAGGTGAGGTGGATCTCGGGCGGGCGGGGTGTGCTAATGCAGCATGGAACGGCGGCGAGATGGGGATGGGGATCTCGTGAAATGGGGAGGGAGGAAGCAAGGAATGATGAAGGCGAGCGGAGCGGAGCGGGCGAGAGGGAGGGGAGTGGAGTGGGAAGGGGAAGGGGAGGGTAGATTTGGAGGAGAGGGGGGCGCAGTAAACGGCGGCGCGGCACGGCGCGGTGGAGTGAAAAACCAAAAAGAGGCCGGGAGGCGAGCGCGCCCAAAGGACTTTCTTTGTTTCCAGGAAAGAGAGAGAGCCGCTTCTTGCTACAGCACGCGTTGCTTCCTGACGACAGCCAGGAGGAATCGTCGGTCAAAGCCTCTGCCCATGGACCGACGGTGATAGAGAAAAGGTGTGTGTTTGTGTTCCTCCATTCATTCATTTCCAAATGCACACTAATCGACTGAGCAACAACACAAACTATACGAGTTCCTCCATGTTTTATTACTCCTCCGTTCCTTTTTAATTGACTCGAATTTAGTATAAATTTATACTAAATCCGAATCAATTAAATAAAACGGAGGGAGTATATTTTTTTAGAATTTTGCAAGTTTTTTCATCTAGATCGGCGAACATCCTCCATGTTACCAAGGACTCTTCAAGCAATCTGACACAAATCATCTATCAGTAGTTCAAAAATCAACCGACGCGAAAGAAGCCTACAAACATGGTCAACAATCACCTCTTGTATCCGGTGAAAGTGGCGGGGCCTGCCGCAAAATCATGTGGGGTTAGGTAGTCTTGAGGGCAAGGAACAGTTCATAAATCTGTACAAATTGAAGGGGTTTTACACAAAAGTTGACCCCATAGCTAACACGCAACCCCGCCACACTCTAGCGAGATGCTTTTTCGGAGCATTGAACATACCGGCCAACTTTTAAGGCAATTCGACAAAAGTGTGATAAACAGCGGCGCCAGATGAGCTATGCGTGTTCCCTGCATTTGCTTAGCGAGCACCGTTTGTATCGAAACTTGCATACGTAAACCAGCCGGCTTTTGAAGCTAACCGACAAGAGTCCAATAACTAGAGACTCTAGCGTGAAGCTAGATGGATCCATCGGTGTTGCATGTCGGTGAACGGTCGTATCTAGGGATGGTGTTTTCTCCCCCCCCCCCCCCCAAGCATACAAACCGTATTTTTACGCAAATCAATAAAAACGAGGAAGTGTACTAATAGTCAGTGTAAAAAACACGCAGCCTAAACATATAAAACACAATGAACATATCTATTAGGGTAGAAAACTATATCTTGACAAGTAAAATAATACAAAAATCTAAGGGCATGAAGACTTATATACCGATGCGAAAGAAGCCTACAAACGTGGTCAACAATGACCTCTTGTATCCGGTGAAAGTGGCAGAGCCTGCCGCAAAAAGAGGGCAAGGACCAATTCATAAATTTGTACAACTTGAAGGGGTCTTATGGAAAAGTTGACCCCATAGCTAACACGCAACTCCGCCAGGCTCTAGCGAGGTACTTGATAGATAGCGACGCCATATGAGCTATGTGTGTTCCCTGCATTTGCTTAGCGAGCACCACTTCTATCTAAACTTGCATACGTAAACCAGCCGGCTTTTGAAGCTAAACGACAAGAGTCCAATAACTGGAGACTCTAGCGTGAAGGCCAGATGGATCCATCGGTGTTGCATGCGTGGGGTCAGTGAACGTGTTGCATGTCGGTGAACGGTCGTATCTAGGGAGGGTGTTTTCTCTTCCCCCCCCCCCCCCTAAGCATACAAACCGTATTTTTACGCAAATCAGTCAGTGTAAAAACACGCAGCCTAAACATATAAAACACAATGAACTTATGTACTAGGGTAGAAAACTATAGCTTGACAAGTAAAATAATACATAAATCTAAGGGCATGAAGACTTATATATGAAAGTGAAAAAGGGATGCTACAAGGTGAATATATCTAAGTATAACTATATTTTTATTCATAGTCATCTCCCTTTCCACAGATCAATTGCAGGGAACCCTAGGGTTTTATCATATCCAACATATTTTCACTATAGTTATTTATGGTATTCGATCGAGTAACCAAACTTGATCTCAATGGTGATCAGATTTAATTAGCTTATCAAAACCCTAGGGTGATCAATAATCACCTCTTGTATCGAGCAACAGTGGTGGAGCCAGCCGCAAAATCATGTTGGGTCAGGTAGCCTTGATAGCAGGGACCAATTCATAAAACTGGAGGGGTTTTACAGAAAAGCTAACCCCGTAGCTAACACGCAACTTCACAACATCTAGCGAGGTGCTTTTTCGAAACATTGAACACACCGGCCAACTTTTAAGGCGATTCGACAAAATTGTTATACATACCGACGATAGATGAGCTATGTGTGTTGCCTGGATTTTGTCGGCGAGCACCACTTGTATCTAAACTTGCATACATAAACCAGCCGGCTTTTGAAGCTAGCCGACAAGAGTTAAATAACTTGAGACTCTAGCGTGAAGGCTAGATGGATCCATCGGTGCTGCATGCATGGGATCGGTGAACGGTCGTATCTAGGGAGGGTGTTTTCTCTCCCTCTTAAGCATACAAACCATCTTTTTACGCAAACCAATAAAAATGAGGAAGTGTACTAATAGACAGTGTAAATAAACACAACCTAAGTATAGAAACTACTAGGGTAGAAAACTCTAGCTTGACAAGTAAAAAAAAATACATAAATCTAAGGGCAGAAAGACTTATATATGAAAGTGAAAAAAGGAATGATACAAGGTGCATGAATATATCTAACTATAATTACATTTTTTTTCATATTCATCTCCCTTTCCGCATATCAATTGCAGGGAACCCTAGGGTTTTATCACATCCAACATTTTATTTTCACTATGGTTATTTATGGTATTCGATCAAGTAACCAAACTTGGTCTCAACGGTGATCAGATTTAATTAGCTTATCATAATCACCTCTTGTATCGAGCAACAGTGGTGGAGCCAGCCGCAAAATCATGTGGGATCAGGTAGCCTTGATGGCAGGGACCAATTCATAAAACTAGAGGGGTTTTACAGAAAAGCTAACCCCATAGCTAACACGCAACTTCACAACCATCTAGCGAGGTGCTTTTTTGGAACATTGAACACACCGGCCAACTTTTAAGGCAATTCGACAAAATTGTTATAGATACCGACGATATATGAGCTATGTGTGTTGCCTGAATTTTGTCGGCGAGCACCGCTTGTATCTAAACTTGCATACGTAAACTAGCCGGCTTTTGAAGCTAGCCGACAAGAGTTAAATAACTCGAGACTCTAGCGTGAAGGCTAGATGGATCCATCGGTGTTGCATGCCTGGGATCGGTGAACGGTCGTATCTGGGGAGGGTGTTTTCTCTCCCTCTTAAGCATACAAACCATCTTTTTACGCAAACCAATAAAAATGAGGAAGTGTACTAATAGCCAGTGTAAAAAACACAACCTAAGAATAGAAACTACTAGGGTAGAAAACTCTAACTTGACAAGTAAAAAAAATGCATAAATATAAGGACAGGAATACTTATATATGAAAGTGAAAAAATGAATGATACAAGGTGCATGAATATATCTAAGTATAATTACATTTTTTCATATTCATCTCCCTTTCCGCATATCAATGGGAACCCTAGGGTTTTGCCATATCTAACATTTTATTTTTCACTATGTTTATTTTATGGTATTCGAGTAACCAAACTTGGTATCAACGGTGATGAGATTTAATTAGTGTATCAAAACCCTCGGGTGATCAATAATCACCTATTGTATCAAGCAAAGTGGTGGAGCAGCCTTGATGGCAGGGACCAATTCATAAAACTAGAGAGATTCTATATAAAAGAGGACACCACATCTAACACGCAACTCCGTTACCATCTGGCGAGGTGCTTTTTCAGAACATTGAATACACCGACCAACTTTCAAGGCAATTCGACAAAAGTGTAATAGATACCGGCGCTAGATGAGTTATACATGTTGCCTGCATTTTGTCGGCGAGCAACACTTGTATCCAAAATTGCATATGTATACCAGCCTGCTTTTGAAGCTAGCCAACGAAACTTAAATAACTCGAGACTCTAGCGTGAAGGCTAGATGAATCCATCAGTGTTGCATGCGTGAGATAGGCGAATGGTTGTACCTGGGGAGGGCCTTTTCTCTCCCTCTTAAGCATACAAATCATCTTTTATAGTAAATCGATAAAATCGAGAACGTCTAAGAAAAGTCAATGTGAAAGCACGAAACTTAAACATATAAAACTGTGTGAACATGTCTATTAGTGTAGGATAGTCTAGCTTCATAAACGAATAACTGCATAAATCTAAGAGCCGAAACGAACATACAAACATAACACATCAATAAATATGTGCTAAAAACAATGGTAGAAGGTAATTACTATATCCAAGTATAATTAACATTTTGGGCATAGTAATATCTCTTTCCACATATCAATTATGAGAAGCCCTAGGGTTTCACCACATCCAACTATTTTTCATCATATTTTTTTATCTTTACTCTAGTGACCAAACTTGGTCGCAACTGTGACGAGATTTAGCATCTCGAAACCCTGACGCTGTAAAATTGGATGTGTAGAATATTCTTATGCGAAAAATAGCTATCCAAGCAGGTTCTTACAAGCTTATTTAGCCTTTATTTTATGGGGTGCAATGCTAATCATGCAGCTCACTAATTTGCTAAACAAACTAGCGCATAACCCATGTTTTCTCACGAATACTCTTTCGAGGGAAAAATATCAGATCAATCAGCACTCCATGAAAAACCATTCATGTTGAGTCTCTATGAAGTTTACGAGTGTTTGCTCTTCTCGGATCGGCGAGCATTGCTCATATTTATCGAGGGCTTCTTTGATGCATCACCACGCATCATGATTGTGTAAGCACAAGAGAGGACTCTTCAAGAAAGTCAACATAAGTCATGTATGAGTATTTAAAAAAAAGCCTGCAAAAGTGGCCAACAACAACCTCTTGATGTTAGGGACAAAATCATAAATCTATATGAGATGAAGGGGTTTTCGAGAAAAGCTGACTCCAATGCTAACACTGAGCTCCGCCCCTGTCTAATGAAGGTGATTTTTCAAAATATTAAACATATCATCCAACTTATAAGGCAAATCGAAAAAATTATAACAAAAACAAATGTCGGGTGAGTTATTGTGCTCCATGTATTTTGTTAGAGAGCAACGCTTGTATCTGAACTTTTGTATGTATACCAGCCGGCTTTTGAAGCTAGCCGACAGAAGTCAAATAATTCGAGACTCTAATGTGAAGGGTAGATGAGTCCTTGAGTGTTGCATGAGTGGGATTGGTGATCAGTTGTATTTAGGGAGGGCGCTTTCTCTCCCTCTTAAGCATGTGATACGTGCATTTTAGATAATCAATATAGTGACTTTTATGATCTATTTTGAATAATATTTTCCATGATCTATCGTTATTTAGGAATTTTTAGTTGATTTATGAGACTTTCCTACAAAGTCCCTTTCATTGGTATTTAATTTCTGGGAGGTATAAAACCTCATTTTTGTATTTTGTTCTTTCAGGGACTTTACTACAAAGTCCCTTTCATTGGATGCCTAAAAAATCAAAGGAAAATACCTGATCATGTTTTCATTAAAGGAAGGACTGTGGGCCAAAGAAGCACGAGAGGGGAGCCACGAGGCCTGAAAGGAACTAGGTGGCGCACCCCCCCCCCCCTCAACAGGGCGCGCAACCCAGGCCCGTTGCGGCCTCGAGCGTCGTCTCGGCTCCCTCCTTTTTACAGATGCCTCCGTCTCGCCAGAAAACATAAGCCATATTTTTCCAAGATTTACAGAGGAGGCGAAAGTCCTCTCCTACTCCGGGAGAGGGCAGATCCTACATCACCGGAACCTCCGGTGAGGAGGAAATCAACGGCATCGTCATCACCACTCCTCCTTGGCATAGGCGGAGGCCTCTCCATCAACATCTCCATCAGAACCATCATCATCAGCATCTCCATCTCCAAGATCCACCTTGTTCCCCTCGTAGTTTGTGATTGATTGAACCCCAGATATCGTTTAAGTGCTATTTGCATGTCTGTGATTGGCAACTTGTCTTTATTTGGTGGAGATATTGTATTTTCATATTATATTGTAATCCATATGCCACTGATACATATCATGTTTGTCACTTGTGAGTAGATCTCCATGATCATGAGGGCATATGATGAATTGGCTATGATTTCCATATAATATGCAATGAGTATTTGGTCAAGTTTTTTATCTTTTATGTGGTTCTATAATGGTTTTATGGGGAAATTAGATGCATATTACTTCACCTATATGGGCTCATAGGGCTACACTTTGATGTAATAATGTGGGTTGGAAGGGATGGAATAACAGAAATTGTTTTCCAATACTTTTGAGTTTCATTAGAGAGATTTATGTCAGGGACCAATGAACTAACTACTATGGTGGGATATTTATGTCTTAATGATTCCTATACTTTCTCATGAAAATGGCTCTAGTACCCATCATAAGGGGTGTGTTTTCTCATATCTATGGATGCACCTAATCTAGACTCCGCCCTAAAGGAATGAAACTTGACAAGATATTCACCATGTGTGTAGAAATCTAAAGCTAAGTAAATCCATGCTGCCCTTGGGGACGCTTGTCACATATAAGTTCACACACACACTTGAGCTTGTCCTCTTGCTGCATAGAGGATTGAGCTTCCTCTCTTTGAGAGCATTTAATTGTTGCTTTATAGCTCTAAATATTGACACTTTTTACTGAAGATTCTTCACTATTTATCACTTGGTTTCATTGGGTTTTCATTGGATTTTGTGTTTCAACTAATGTTAATATCGCAATCTAGGCAAAACCTAGTTTTGAGTTGTGTATTTCAGGAAACCATCACTTTTGGAAGGTCGAGGACATTTAAGAGCTAATTGCAACAAAATATAAAGATCTCCTATTTAAGCCAATTTGATCAAGGCGCAACAAAGAGTTTAGCGGGCAACAGTATGGGCGGGGCCGCCCGTACCACGCACCTGTACTATGCGCCGTCGCCGCCTTCTGCATCTCAACACAAGTACTTTTCGTAAAGGGCCCGACATAAGAAGAGGAGAGACACAGCCAACAGACACACTAGAAGAGAGGAGATCAGATCTGAAGTGGGAGAAGACTACCATCAACTCTCGTGAAGATCTGCCCCCTCTAGATCATCCACTCATCCATCACATCCTACTTGTACAGACAGAGAGAGAGAGATTCATACATGTTATATTAGGGATTTGAACCTCTATTCCCATCTCGGTTTGTATTTTATTTGATATTCAACTATTGTGGCTTGCTACGGTAATACCGAGATGAACTCAATTTACATTGCTATGATATCATTATGTTTTTCTCCTTGCATGTGTGAGTAGATACTTGATGGCGTGTATTTCACACGTTCGTTGGGCAACCCCAAGAGGAAGGTATGATGAGCACAGCAGCAAGTTTTCCCTCAGAAAGAAACCAAGGTTTATCGAACCAGGAGGAGCCAAGAAGCACGTTGAAGGTTGATGGCGGCGGGATGTAGTGCGGCGCAACACCAGAGATTCCGGCGCCAACGTGGAACCTGCACAACACAACCAAACTACTTTGCCCCAACGAAACAGTGAGGTTGTCAATCTCACCGGCTTGCTGTAACAAAGGATTAACCGTATTGTGTGGAAGATGATTGTTTGCGTGAAAACGGTAGAACAAGTATTGCAGTAGATTGTATTTCAATGAAAGAGAATTGGACCGGGGTCCACAGTTCACTAGAGGTGTCTCTCCCATAAGACGAACAAGCATGTTGGGTGAACAAATTACGAGTTGGGCAATTGACAAATAAAGAGAGCATGACAATGCACATACATATCATGATGAGTATAGTGAGATTTAATTGGGCATTACGACAAAGTACATAGACCGCCATCCAACCTGCATCTATGCCTAAAAAGTCCACCTTCGAGGTTATCATCCGAACCCCCTCCAGTATTAAGTTGCAAAGCAACGGACAATTGCATTAAGTATGGTGCGTAATGTAATCAACAACTACATCCTTAGACATAGCATCAATGTTTTATCCCTAGTGGCAACAGACACAACACAACCTTAGAACTTTACGTCACTCGTCCCGTGTGTCAATGCAGGCATGAACCCACTATCGAGCATAAGTACTCCCTCTTGGAGTTAAAAGCATCTACTTGGCCGGAGCATCTACTAATAACGGAGAGCATGCAAGATCATAAACAACACATAAGCATAACTTTGATAATCAACATAACAAGTATTCTCTATTCATCGGATCCCAACAAACGCAACATATAGAATTACATATAGATGATCTTGATCATGATAGGCAGCTCACAAGATCCGACAATGATAGCACAATGGGGAGAAGACAACCATCTAGCTCCTGCTATGGACCCATAGTCCAGGGGTAGACTACTCACACATCACACCGGAGGCGACCATGGCGGCGTAGAGTCCTCCGGGAGATGATTCCCCTCTCCGGGCAGGGTGCCGGAGGCGATCTCCGGGATCCCCCGAGATGGGATCGGCGGCGACGGCGTCTCGCAATGTTTTCCGTATCGTGGCTCTCGGTGCGGGGGTTTCGTCACGGAGGCTATTTGTAGGCGGAAGGGCAAGTCAAGAGGCGGCACGGGGGCCCACACCACAGGGCCGCGCGGCCAAGGGGGCCGCGCCGCCCTAGGGTTTGGCCACCCCGTGGCCCCTCTTCGTCTCGTCTTCGGTCTTCCGGAAGCTTCGTGAGAAAATAGGCCTCCGGGCTTTTATTTCGTCCAATTCCGAGAATATTTCTTTACTAGGATTTCGAAACCAAAAACAGCATGAAAACAAGAATCGGCACTTCGGCATCTTGTTAATAGGTTAGTTCCGGAAAATGCACGAATATGATATAAAGTGTGCATAAAACATGTAGATAACATCAATAATGTGGCATGGAACACAAGAAATTATCGATACGTTGGAGACGTATCGGCATCCCCAAGCTTAGTTCTCGCTCGTCCCGAGCAGGTAAAACGATAACAAAGATAATTTCTGGAGTGACATGCCATCATAATCTTGATCATACTATTTGTAAAGCATATGTAGTGAGTGCAGCGATCAAAACAATGTGTATGACATGAGTAAACAAGTGAATCATAAAGCAAAGACTTTTCATGAATAGCACTTCAAGACAAGCATCAATAAGTCTTGCATAAGAGTTAACTCATAAAGCAATAATTCAAAGTAAAGGTATTGAAGCAACACAAAAGAAGATTAAGTTTCAGCGGTTGCTTTCAACTTGTAACATGTATATCTCATGGATATTGTCAACATAGAGTAATATAATAAGTGCAATAAGCGAATATGTAGGAATCAATGCACAGTTCACACAAGTGTTTGCTTCTTGAGGTGGAGAGAAATAGGTGAACTGACTCAACATTGAAAGTAAAAGAATGGTCCTCATAGAGGAAAAGCATCGATTGCTATATTTGTGCTAGAGCTTTGATTTTGAAAACATGAAACAATTTTGTCAACGGTAGTAATAAAGCATATGCATCATGTAAATTATATCTTATAAGTTGCAAGCCTCATGCATAGTGTACTAATAGTGCCCGCACCTTGTCCTAATTAGCTTGGACTACCTGGATTATCACCGCAATACATATGCTTTAACCAAGTATCACAAAGGGGTACCTCTATGCCGCCCTGTACAAAGGTCTAAGGAGAAAGCTCGCATTTGGATTTCTCGCTTTTGATTATTCTCAACTTAGACATCCATACCGGGACAACATAGACAACAGATAATGGACTCCTCTTTTAATGCTTTAAGCATTCAACAACAATTAATTCTTTTCTCATTAGAGATTTGAGGATGTTTGTCCAAAACTGAAACTTCCACCATGGAACATGGCTTTAGTTAGCGGCCCAATGTTCTTCTCTCACAATATGCATGCTCAAACCATTCAACTCAGTGTAGATCGCCCTTACTTCGGACAAGACGAACATGCATAGCAACTCACATGAAATTCAACAATGAGTTGATGGCGTTCCCCGATAAACATGGTTATCGCACAACAACCAACTTAATAAGAGATAAAGTGCATAATTACATATTCAGTACCACAATAGTTTTTAAGCTATTTGTCCCATGAGCTATATATTGCAAAGGTGAATGATGGAATTTTAAAGGTAGCACTCAAGCAATTTACTTTGGAATGGCTGGAAAATACCATGTAGTAGGTAGGTATGGTGGACACAAATGGCATAGTGGTTGGCTCAAGTATTTTGGATGCATGAGAAGTATTCCCTCTCGATACAAGGTTTAGGCTAGCAAGGCTTGTTAGAAACAAACACAAGGATGAACCGGTGCAGCAAAACTCACATAAAATACATATTGAAATCATTATAAGACTCTACACCGTCTTCCTTGTTGTTCAAACTCAATACTAGAAATTATCTAGACCTTAGAGAAACCAATTATGCAAACCAAATTTTAGCATGCTCTATGTATTTCTTCATTAATGGGTGCAAAGCATATGATGCAAGAGCTTAAACATGAGCACAACAATTGCCAAGTATCACATTACCCAAGACATTTATAGCA
Source organism: Lolium rigidum (assembly GCF_022539505.1). NCBI lineage: Eukaryota > Viridiplantae > Streptophyta > Magnoliopsida > Poales > Poaceae > Lolium > Lolium rigidum. The sequence continues at coordinate 355,482,321 of NC_061513.1, read as the reverse complement.
ATTACTACATGTATCATTTTCCAATTCCAACCATATAACAATTTAACGAAGGGGAAACTTCGCCATGAATACTATGAGTAGAAACCAAGGACATATTTGTCCATATGCTACAGCGGAGCGTGTATCTCTCCCATGAAGTGAATGCTAGGATCCATTTTATTCAAACAAAACAAAAATAAAAACAAACCGACGCTCCAAGAAAAAGCACATAAGATGTGGCCGAATAAAAATGTAGTTTCGGGGGAGGAACTCCGATAATTTGTTGATGAAGAAGGGGATGCCTTGGGCATCCCCAAGCTTAGATGCTTGAGTCTTCTTGATATATGCAGGGGTGAACCACCGGGTGCATCCCCAAGCTTAGAGCTTTCACTCTCCTTGATCATGTTGCATCATACTCCTCTCTTGATCCTTGAAAACTTCCTCCACACCAAACTCGAAACAACTCATTAGAGGGTTAGTGCACAATATAGATTGACATATTCAGAGGTGACACAATCATTCTTAACACTTCTGGACATTGCATAATGCTACTGGACATTAGTGGATCAAAGAAATTCATCCAACATAGCGAAAGAGGCAATGCGAAATAAAAGGCAGAATCTGTCAAAACAGAACAGTTCGTATTGACGAATTTTAAAATGGCACCAGACTTGCTCAAATGAAAATGCTCATATTGAATGAAAGTTGCGTACATATCTGAGGATCACGCACGTAAATTGGCATAATTTTCTGAGCTTCCTGCAGGGCAGTGGGCTCAGATTCGTGACAGCAAAGAAATCTGGAACTGCGCAGTAATCCAAATCTAGTACTTACTTTTCTATCAACGGCTTAACTTGGCACAACAAAACTCAAAACTAAGATAAGGAGAGGTTGCTACAGTAGTAAACAACTTCCAAGACACAAAATAAAAACAAAGTACTGTAGGTAAAAACATGGGTTGTCTCCCATAAGCGCTTTTCTTTAACGCCTTTCAGCTAGGCGCAGAAAGTGTGTATCAAGTATTATCGAAGGGTGGTGCGTCAACATTACCTTGGGCTTTACCCTTACCTTTCTTATTGTTTTTCTTTCCCTTTGGTTTAGGAAATATACGAGTTTCTCCCGGTATAGAGGTGAATTTCAAAGTGCCTTCTCCAACATCAATGATCGCTCCCAATAGTTTCAGCAGGGATCTTCCGAGTGTGAGTTTTCCCTGTTTCAACAACAAGATAATCAATAGATATTGTTCTTCCACAAATAGTTGTATGCACACCTGCGGCTATTCCTTTAGGGATTATAGTAGAGTTATCAATGAGAGTTATCTTTTCTCCTCCTTCCTCAACTCCCCAAAGTTTCAAAGATTTATAAATACTTTCAGGCATAAGGTAAAATTCATACATAATATCACAGTAGGCATGGAGGGTTCGATCACCGATAACAATTTTAACAGAAGGATCCCACAATGAGAGTTTAGAGTTTACTAAGACTTGTTCAAGACGATTACGAACGTGGCAATAGTTATCATTCAAGTGAGATGTACTTATCTCCGAGTATTTAATCTACTATATATGCTAGCGAGGATTGAATCAAAGTTATTAGCTGAATCATATGATGCAACCAACTTCTTTATGGCATTAAAAGCTTGATCCCCATTGCAATGAAGGAAATCTCCTCCCACTAAAGTATCCAAAGCATATCTATAGCGAACCATAAGACCAAAGTAAAAATTACTAAGGAGCAAACTTAGAGTTATTTGAGGTTCAGTTTTACGATAGGAAGTAAAAATTCTAGACCAAGCATCCTTAAAACTCTCCTCATCCCCTTGTTTAAAAGTGAAGACTAATTCTTCAGGCGAAGAAGTAACAGGTTCAGAGCTAGACATGGTAACAAAAGTAACTAAATTTTTTTTTTGAATTTTTAGTGTAGAGTGCAAGACAGTAAATAAAGCAAACTAGATAAAGTAAATGCAAGTAAACTAATTTTTTGTGTTTTCGATATAGCAAACAAGATAGCAAATAAAGTAAAACTAGCAACTAATTTTTTTGTATTTTGATTTAGTGCAGCAAACAAAGTAGTAAATAAAATAAAGCAAGACAAAAACAAAGTAAAGAGATTGAGAAGTGGAGACTCCCTTGCAGCGTGTCTTGATCTCCCCGGCAACGGCGCCGTAAAATATGCTTGATGGCGTGTATTTCACACGTTCGTTGGGCAACCCCAAGAGGAAGGTATGATGAGCACAGCAGCAAGTTTTCCCTCGTAAAGAAACCAAGGTTTATCGAACCAGGAGGAGCCAAGAAGCACGTTGAAGGTTGATGGCGGCGGGATGTAGTGCGGCGCAACAACGGAGATTCCGCGCCAACGTGGAACCCGCACAACACAACCAAACTACTTTGCCCCAACGAAACAGCTGAGGTTGTCAATCTCACCGGCTTGCTGTAACAAAGGATTAACCGTATTGTGTGGAAGATGATTGTTTGCGTAGAAAACAAGTAGAACAAGTATTGCAATAGATTGTATTTCGAGTAAAGAGAATTGGACCGGGGTCCACAGTTCACTAGAGGTGTCTCTCCCATAAGACGAACAAGCATGTTGGGTGAACAAATTACAGGTTGGGCAATTGACAAATAAAGAGAGCATGACAATGCACATACATATCATGATGAGTATAGTGAGATTTAATTGGGCATTACGACAAAGTACATAGACCGCCATCCAACTGCATCTATGCCTAAAAAGTCCACCTTCAGGTTATCATCCGAACCCTCTCCAGTATTAAGTTGCAAAGCAACAGACAATTGCATTAAGTATGGTGCGTAATGTAATCAACAACTACATCCTTAGACATAGCATCAATGTTTTATCCCTAGTGGCAACAGCACAACACAACCTTAGAACTTTCTGTCACTCGTCCCAGGTGTCAATGCAGGCATGAACCCACTATCGAGCATAAGTACTCCCTCTTGGAGTTAAAAGCATCTACTTGGCCGGAGCATCTACTAATAACGGAGAGCATGCAAGATCATAAACAACACATAAGCATAACTTTGATAATCAACATAACAAGTATTCTCTATTCATCGGATCCCAACAAACGCAACATATAGAATTACATATAGATGATCTTGATCATGATAGGCAGCTCACAAGATCCGACAATGATAGCACAATGGGGAGAAGACAACCATCTAGCTACTGCTATGGACCCATAGTCCAGGGGTAGACTACTCACACATCACACCGGAGGCGACCATGGCGGCGTAGAGTCCTCCCGGGAGATGATTCCCTCTCCGGCAGGGTGCCGGAGGCGATCTCCAGGATCCCCCGAGATGGGATCGGCGGCGACGGCGTCTCAGGAATGTTTTCCGTATCGTGGCTCTCGGTACCGGGGGTTTCGTCACGGAGGCTATTTGTAGGCGGAAGGGCAAGTCAAGAGGCGGCACGGGGGCCCACACCACGGGGCCGCGCGGCCAAGGGGGGCCGCGCCGCCCTAGGGTTTGGCCACCCCGTGGCCCCTCTTCGTCTCGTCTTCGGTCTTCCGGAAGCTTCGTGAGAAAATAGGCCTCTCGGGCTTTTATTTCGTCCAATTCCGAGAATATTTCTTTACTAGGATTTCGAAACCAAAAACAGCAGAAAACAACAGAATCGGCACTTCGGCATCTTGTTAATAGGTTAGTTCCAGAAAATGCACGAACATGATATAAAGTGTGCATAAAACATGTAGATAACATCAATAATGTGGCATGGAACACAAGAAATTATCGATACGTTGGAGACGTATCAATACTCATAGGCGTGGGGGTGTAGGGGATTGGTGATATATGTTGTGCCTATTTTATTTCACCCATTTTGTGAATTATGATTAAGATGATTACATATGAGAATGAATGTCTATGTACACCTAATGTTGTTATCTAATTTAAGGGCCATGTAACATAATCTTAGGAACTCATAGATAGGAACTTGTTGGCTACCAAATCGGCAACCCCCAAGTGAGACGGTCGATATCAAAGAGGATCTAGCAATTAATACTCGAGGACAACAAGGAATCGCCAGGCTTAAATCTTTGATCTGGTTTAACCACCTTAATAGATGCGCTGACCATGATTTTGGTAACAGGCAAAAGGATCATTGGGAGAAAGATGAAATCTACCAAGAGGAGTTTTTCTCTCTTTTGGGTTGCTTGTCTACTTCCATGAAAACATGGACCAATGACCCTATGTTCTTGCAGGCCATCATTGCTATTTACTTTCAGTACTTTATTTTACTGTAAACTACAAACCCAAAATGCCAAATTCACTGCACCCTTGTACTGTTTTACTTCTCAAACTTACTAACCAATAACTTTAGCTCCTCGTGGGTTCTACAACCTTTCTTATTAAAAATTACTACGATTGATCTACTACACTTGGGAGCCATCAGCATGCAAATCATCCTTTAAAGCAAATCGATAAAAACGAGGACGTCTAGGAAAATTCAATGTGAAAGCATGCAACCTAAACAAAAATATAATATATTAAAAATGTGAACATGTCTATTAGTGTAGGGTAGTGTATCTTGATCAGCAAATAACCGCGGAGTCCCAACGTCATCAAGATTATTTTCTGGCGTTGTTGCTGAAGAATTGGAAGAGCATCTTACAATGGTTGTTGTGTGGTGAAGCACAAGGCAACTGCCAGACTATTTTCTGGCACCTTCATCATCATCATCAACTTATTGCAAACACCCAAACTTGGGGAGGTTGCACCATTGTGAGCTATTTTTTCTCTTTAGATTCTGCAAAGTATTTTATTTGTCTTGTTTTTAGTATTTATTTTCTAGTTTTCCTTTTAAAATACAATATACATAAAATTAGTAGTAACTTTCTTTTAGAAACCATGGGGGAAATAAATACTAAATTGTGTGGTTACACAAACACTCCTAATGATCTCTTTATCGCTAAGCATATCACAACACTTGAAATAATTGTTGAAAGCTTTGAAGTAAGTCATGGGTTATTAAATCTAATAACTAGCGAACAATTTGGTGGTAGTGCTAGTGAAGATGCCTATATGCATTTGCATAATTTCTGTGAAAATTATGATATGCAAAATTTTAAAAATATGGAAAATAATGGTGTAAAGCTTAAATTATTTTCATTTTCACTTAGAGGAAAAGCTAAATAATGGTTATTATCATTGCCTACTGCTAGCATTAATTCTTGGGATGATCTTAAATAAGCATTCATTAAAAAGTATTACCCACCTGTTAAGATCCTACAAAATAGAAATAACATCCTATCATTTAGACAAAATGATAATGAACATGTAGCAACATCTTGAGAAAGAATTACAAACATGCTTAGAACTTGCCCATCACAGGGAGTAAATGAATGGACCATCCTACACTCTTTTTTATAATGGGTTAAATATAATATCAAGAAGCATGATAGACTCTGGTGCGGGGGTGCATTCATGAGTAAAGTTGTGCCTGAAGCTAAAGCCATCTTGGACAGCATGTTGCATCAATGGCACACTGAAAGAGCACCTAATCCCACCAAGAAAGTACACTCTATTGAAGAAGAAAATCCTTTATCCAATAAGGTAGATGCCATATTGGATAAGGTAACTAAGAAAAATAATGATAATATATATTCCTCTACAAGAACTAGTTGGGAACACAAATGAAAATGTAGATGACAACTATATAAGAAACTTTGGTAATAATGGGTATGGGAATAACTTTAGTAACTCTTATGGTAGACCACCTTATGCTCAAAATAATTATAACAACCGACCTTTCATTCCATATCCTAATGCCAATGAAAACAAATGGAAACCTACCACCATTCCACAAATTAGTGAAGACTCTGAAAAACAAGAAGAGGAAAATAAAACACTTACTGAACAAGTAGCTAGTCATGCCACCATGATAGAAGGATTACAAAAGTATCTGGCATCTATAATCTGAAATAAAAGGGCTGCAACGCCAGACAGCTGGTTTAGACAAAGCTTTATCAAAACTGGTCGACAACCAAGCTACTATATTAAGCATATTCGTGGGAAAACCACTAGGCACAGCTATTTGTATGAACTCTATAACTATTGCAGGAAATGCACCACTTACATTTGAAGATACGTACAATAAATTAATGCAATATACTAATCTCCTTGCAGCACTTTTATTACAATTTTAAAATCCCCTCGAAAAATAATAAAAAAATATTACTACACCTGAGGAAGAAGAAGAAGAAGAAACACTTATGCTTGCAAATGGTAAAAAAATAGAAGAATTGAAAATGCTTAATGAAGTAAGAGAGCCATTATTAGATCTTGATAAATGTAGCTTCCATGAATTAATTGCTATTCTTGAAAACTTCTCTAAAGATCCTACTATCAATATTCATCAAGCTAGGTTTGGCTCTTATATTGCTAATTATGTTATTAAAAAAATAGAAAGGTATAACAATGAAGTTATGATACCACCTAAGCTTGGGGATGCTTCGATCCCCAAGATTTTAATTGCTATAGACAAAGAGACACACCATGCTATTCTATATTTAGGATCTAGTGTCTTAGTTATATCTAAAGAGTTGCATGATTTGCTTAATCTAAAAAACATGGAAAATTTCTCTATAGATCTTTTAGTTGTTGATGATTCTACTAAAAAAACATTAGGAAGAGTTAATAATGTTATGATTGAATTATATATGACATATGTACCTGTGGATCTTATTGACATGGACATGGGTAGCAACACCTCTAGTCCTATAATTTTTGGGAGACCCTTTTTAAGAACCACAGGGTCTATTATTGATCCAAGGAAGGAGGTAGCACCAAGATTTAAGCTACCACATGATCTCCATACAACTTGAACCAAGTAAGTAAGCCAAGCTATATGGCTATAAAGAAAGCTCTTTACGAGAGGCAACCCGAGATTTTTTTATTTTTTTCTCTCTACATGATTGCTATAGAATGTTAGTTTCTTTTTAGTTTACTCTCTTGTTTTTAAATAAAGTACCAATATTTTATCCATTCGGATGATAAAAGTTGCAAAACAAATATGGAGTTGTTGATTCATGCGCTGCACTTTTTAGTGCACGATTTTTATGATTTTTTGGTAACACATAAAATCATGATAAATTCACTGTAGCTGCAAATTCTCATCCTCTATATGCATAAAAATTGGCTAAAATTACTAACATGTCTAATTAGTCGAAAAAATCAATTTTGCTGCAACAAATATTCTGGACTGATTCTGTCTCTTAGTGTTAGAACCATTCTTTTAAGTACCAAAATGATTTTTGCTTGAAACTTTTGATATACTAGAATGAGTAGAACATTATGAGATCTCTGGTTCATGAATAAATAATTTTATCTATGAAGAAAATTTCAGCAAGCATATTATCCTTGTACCACTAATGTCACCCATAGAAAAGAATGTGAAGAAAGTTTTGTGTTGAAGTTTTTTCACAAAGAATGGAGGAACACCACACCAAGAGCAATACAAGAATGGTGAAGACCATAAGCTTGGGGATGTCCAAGGCACCCCACTGTACATATATTAAAACTCTCGGTTTGCACACTTATAAACTTTGTTTTTTGAGTGATGAGTGCATTTTTAGCATGTATTTACACTATTATTTCATATATATATCTATAATGAGTAGCAATAGGATTTTTGTATTTTACCGCGCTACAACGCACTTTCATGCTTTGCTACGCGGGATCTTAAAATATTAAGGCAATTGTGAATTATCAATAAAAACTATAATTTTTATGATATTTTTGACGTGATAAAAATCATTTAAGCACTTAACCATGCACCTGGGCGAAAGGGAAACACGAGGACAAGATACAGTAAGTTTAGCGGGCATCAGTACGGGGGACACCACTCCTACCGTCCGCCCGTACGCCGTACCAGGAGCACTGCCTCGTCAAATACTTTCATCTCGCGCAGAAGTCAGGGAGATATGAGAAACACAACTTCGAAAAACACAGAAACACCACGTCTAGGATAGATCTGGAGGAGGAACTTTGGAAAAGACATCATCCGGGCTGCTACATGTATCATTGGAGGACGACGCATCATCCCCTTCATCATCAACCGTTGCATCTCCATCACCATCACCGATCCCATTCTCCTTCAACCATAGTTGTAATCTCAATTTCTATTGTGGAATTGTATTCGAATTCATACCATTACTTCCATCCCATCCATACGAGTATGATGATGTTCTTCATTGTTTCCATGTGTGAGTAGTTCCTTTTGTTCTTGGGGAGATGGATAAACCCTAGCATGAATATGAGATGAATCTAAGATGATCTATGGTTTTAAATTATTAATTTGTGTTAGTTCATTCTCTCTCTTGATATTATATGTTGTGCACCATGTAATATTTTCCTTATGGTCTCGAGAGGGAAATACCCCTTGAAGTGTGGTAAAGTGTACGACGAGAAGTGACATTACCATATCGGCACTTTAACACATGTAAGAGGGGGATAAAGGGATACTTACCAAGCTCATATCGATAACCATGGGGTAAAACCGTTAATCGTGATAGTCAATATGTGGTTTGCAGAAGGCCAGTCGCAGTGGTTATTTAGAGATGCGATGACCGATGGCTTTTTTGGCACATCTTGTTATGGATCTCTCTCCGCACACAATATGATTAAAATCATATTATATCTTGATTAAAATTAATCCTAATGCTAGAGGTGGATCCAATAATCTCCGAGAACACTTTGTCCCATTAAGTTTCAACCCATTTTTCACTATGCTTTTACTTATTGTTTTGTTTAATTTCTTGCAACCAATCCCACCAACCTTTTAAAACACCTTTATTTGAGATTAATGAACGATTCATAAGTAGACTTTAATATATATATAGTAGCAAGGGGCATTAAGACCTTAACTAGTAGCTCCTCGTGGTTCGATACTCTTATTTTGTAACTAGCTACAATCGATCTATGTACTTGCAGACATCAAGCTATTTTCTGGCGCCGTTGCCAAGGAGCTTAGCCCTTTTGGTCTTTGTTCTTATTAGTTGGTAAATTATTAATTGTTTTCCTAAAGTCGTTTAGTAGTTTCACAAAGCACCATGGCTTCACTTGGGCTTATCAACAAGCTTGACACAGCTGAATACCTCGGGAGATTCAACCGAGGATTTGCTAAAGTATCCCCGAATGGAAGTGACGTGGAGTATGCAATTCATCCACGCCTAATTGTTATTATGAAAGAGAAAAGTTTTGCTTGAGATGATCCCGATGAGGATCCTTGTAATCATTTACATTTCTTTACTGAGTTGTGTTGGACTATTAAATGGAGAAACTATTCCAGTGATGAATTGAAACTTAAATTGTTTAGTCAATCCCTAACCAACACTGCATTTTCTTGGTATAGAAGTTGTCTTGCAGAGAAGATTGATACTTGGGAGAATCTCATGAAGGAATTTATATTTCGATTCTACCCCAAGGTTATGTCCGCCGAAGCGAGAAGGTTCATAACCAATTTCAAGAATCGTCACGGCGAAAGTTTAATGAGAGCCTACTTGAGATATAAAGGTATGGTTCAAAATTGTCCCCATCGTGATTTATCACCTTGGTATGTTTTTTGGACGTTTTTTATGGAGGACTTGATCAATATAATAAAATATAATTAGACTTATTATCCGGTGGTTCTTTTATGGAACTCACCCCTGAGCAAGCTTAGGTACGCCTAGAAATGACTAATGAACTTAATCTTGATGATGTTACGGTATTCGATGTTCTTCAAGCTTTTACATAATTTATTGGAGCACCCAAGAAGGAATGGCTTCATTATACTCCGCCACCTCAACCCGTTAAAGCAGTGCAAATGGTAGTTGATGCAACTAAATAGGTACCCATTGAAATGATATCTTATGAAGACCTGCCCCTTTACCAAGGATAGCGGCAAGGCATGTTGATACGTCTCTGACGTATCGATAATTTCTTATGTTCTATGCCATATTATTGATGATACCTACATGTTTTATGCACACTTTATGTCATATTCGTGCATTTTCTGGAACTAACCTATTAACAAGATGCCGAAGTGCCGCTGTCGTTTTCTGCTCGTTTTTGGTTTCGGAAATCCTAGTAACGAAATATTCTCGAATTGGACGAAATCAAGTCCCGGGGTCCTATTTTGCCACGAACCTTCCGGAAGACCGAAAGGGATACGAAGTGGGGCGACGAGGCGCCGCCACCATAGGGCCGCGCGGCCAAGGGGGCCCGCGCCGCCCGTGGTGTGGGCCCTCGTCGCCCTCCGACTCGCCCTTCCGCCTACTTAAAGCCTCCGTCGCGAAACCCCCGAGGCGAAAAACCACGATACGGAAAACCTTATCGAGACGCCGCCGCCGCCGATCCCATCTCGGGGATTCTCGGAGATCTCCTTCGGCACCCCGCCGGAGAGGGGATTCATCTCCCGGAGGACTCTACGCCGCCATGGTCGCTCCGGAGTGATGAGTGAGTAGTTCACCCCCGGACTATGGGTCCATAGCAGTAGCTAGATGGTTGTGTTCTCCTCATTGTGCTTCATTGTTGGATCTTGTGAGCTGCCTAACATGATCAAGATCATCTATCCGTAATACTCTATGTTGTGTTTGTCGGGATCCGATGGATAGAGAATACCATGTTATGTTAATTATCAAGTTATTACATATGTGTTGTTTATGATCTTGCATGATCTCCGTTATTAGTAGAGGCTCGGCCAAGTTGATGCTAGTAACTCCAAGAGGGAGTATTTATGCTCGATGGTGGGTTCATGCCCGCATTGACACCGGGACGAAGTGACGTGAAAGTTCTAAGGTTGTGTTGTGCTCGTTGCCACTAGGGATAAAACATTGATGCTATGTCCGAGGATATAGTTATTGATTACATTACGCACCATACTTAATGCAATTGTCCGTTGTTAGCAACTTAATACCGGAAGGGGTTCGGACGATAACCTCGAAGGTGGACTTTTTAGGCATAGATGCAGCTTGGATGGCGGTCTATGTACTTTGTCGTAATGCCCAATTAAATCTCACTATACTTATCATGACATGTATGTGCATTGTTATGCCCTCTCTATTTGTCAATTGCCCGACCGTAATTTGTTCACCCAACATGCTTTTATCTTATGGGAGAGACACCTCTAGTGAACTGTGGACCCCGGTCCATTCTTTAATACCGAAATACAAATCTGCTGCAATACTTGTTTTTACCGTTTTCTCTCGCAAACAATCATCTTCCACACAATTCGGTTAATCCTTTGTTACGAGCAAGCCGGTGAGATTGACAACCTCACTGTTTCGTTGGGGCAAAGTACTTTGGTTGTGTTGTGCAGGTTCCACGTTGGCGCCGGAATCCCCGGTGTTGCGCCGCACTACATTCCGCCGCCATCAACCTTCAACGTGCTTCTTGGCTCCTCCTGGTTCGATAAACCTTGGTTTCTTTCTGAGGGAAAACTTGCTGTTGTGCGCATCATACCTTCCTCTTGGGGTTGCCCAACGAACGTGTGAAATACACGCCATCAAGCATATTTTCTGGCGCCGTTGCCGGGGATCGAAGAAAAGTTACACCACAAAGATTTTCAACTCCCACGTCAACAGCACTTTTCTGGCGCCGTTGCCGGGGAGGAAAGGTAAAAGGCTCTCATACTCCGGTCACAGGTAAAGTACTTTTCTGTCACCGTTGTGTGTATGCTCGAAGCTATTTCCTTTAGATCCTGCAATTGCATCTTTTTGTTTCTTGTTTACACTAGTTTGGCATAATGGACAAGAATGAGCTTCTTATTCTATTTCCTGATTTAAAACATGGATTGTTTGATGCGAAAATTAAAAAACCTATGAAATCTTATTTGCATGCTGGTAGTAATATTAGTATGAACGCTTTGAACACCATTGTTGATAATGATATAGAAAGTTCTAAGCTTGGGGAAGCTGGTTTTCATGATCTTTTTAGTCCCCCAAGCATTGAGGAGAAAATTTTCTTTGATGATACTTTGCCTCCTATTTATGATGATTATAATGATAGTGGTCTTTTGGTGCCACCTACTATGGAGAGTAAATTTTATTGTGATTATACTATGCCTCCTACACTTGATGAGAATAATAATGATAGCTACTTTGTTGAATTTGCTCCCGCTATTACTAATAAAATTGATTATGCTTATGTGGAGAGTAATAATTTTATGCATGAGACTCATGATAAGAATGCTTTATGTGATAGTTATATTGTTGAGTTTTCTCATGATGCTACTGAAAGTTATTATGAGAGAGGAAAATATGGTTGTAGAAATTTTCATGTTACTAAAATGCCTCTCTATGTGCTGAATTTTTTGAAGCTACACTTGTTTTATCTTCCTATGCTTGTTACTTTGCTCTTCATGAACTTGTTTATTTACAAGATTCCTATGCATAGGAAGAATGTTAGACTTAAATGTGTTTTGAATTTGCCTCTTGATGCTCTCTTTTGCTTCAAATACTATTTCTTGCGAGTGCATCATTAAAACTGCTGAGCCCATCTTAACGGCTATAAATAAAGAACTTCTTGTGAGATAACCCATGTGTTATTTTGCTACAGTAATTTGTTTTATATTTGAGTCTTGGAAGTTTTTTACTACTGTAGCAACCTCTCCTTATCTTAGTTTTGTGTTTTGTTGTGCCAAGTAAAGTCTTTGATAGTAAAGTAAGTACTAGATTTGGATTACTGCGCAGTTCCAGCATTTCTTTGTCTGTCACGAATCTGGGTCTACCTCCCTGTAGGTAGCTCAGAAAATTAAGCCAATTTACGTGCATGATCCTCAGATATGTACGCAACTTTCATTCAATTTGAGCATTTTCATTTGAGCAAGTCTGGTGGCCTAATAAAATCCATCTTTACGGACTGTTCTGTTTTGACAGATTCTGCCTTTTATTTTGCATTGCCTCTTTTGCTATGTTGGATGAATTTCTTGATCCATTAATGTCCAGTAGCTTTATGAAATTTCCAGAAGTGTTAAGAATGATTGTGTCACCTCTGAACATGTGAATTTTTATTATGCACTAACCCTCTAATGAGTTGTTTCGAGTTTGGTGTGGAGGAAGTTTTCAAGGATCAAGAGAGGAGTATGATGCAATATGATCAAGGAGAGTGAAAGCTCTAAGCTTGGGGATGCCCCGGTGGTTCACCCATGCATATTCTAAGAAGACTCAAGCGTCTAAGCTTGGGGATGCCCAAGGCATCCCCTTCTTCATCGACAACATTATCAGGTTCCTCCCCTGAAACTATATTTTTATTCCGTCACATCTTATGCACTTTGCTTGGAGCGTCGGTTTGTTTTTGTTTTTTGTTTTGTTTGAATAAAATGGATCCTAGCATTCACTTTGTGGGAGAGAGACACGCTCCGCTGTAGCATATGGACAAGTATGTCCTTAGGCTCTACTCATAGTATTCATGGCGAAGTTTCTTCTTCGTTAATTTGTTATATGGTTGGAATTGGAAAATACTACATGTAGTAATTCTAAAATGTCTTGGATAATTTGATACTTGGCAATTGTTGTGCTCATGTTTAAGCTCTTGCATCATATACTTTGCACCCATTAATGAAGAAATACTTAGAGCTTGCTAATTTGGTTTGCATATTTGGTTTCTCTAGAGTCTAGATAATATCTAGTATTGAGTTTTGAACAACAAGGAAGACGGTGTAGAGTCTTATAATGTTTACAATATGTCTTTTATGTGAGTTTTGCTGCACCGTTCATCCTTGTGTTTGTTTCAAATAACCTTGTTAGCCTAAACCTTGTATCGAGAGGGAATACTTCTCATGCATCCAAAATCCTTGAGCCAACCACTATGCCATTTGTGTCCACCATACCTACCTACTACATGGTATTTATCCGCCATTCCAAAGTAAATTGCTTGAGTGCTACCTTTAAAATTCCATCATTCACCTTTGCAATATATAGCTCATGGGACAAATAGCTTAAAAACTATTGTGGTATTGAATATGTACTTATGCACTTTATCTCTTATTAAGTTGCTTGTTGTGCGATAACCATGCTTCCGGGGACGCCATCAACTATTCTTTGTTGAATATCATGTGAGTTGCTATGCATGTCCGTCTTGTCCGAAGTAAGAGAGATCTACCACCTTAATGGTTGGAGCATACATATTGTTAGAGAAGAACATTGGGCCGCTAACTAAAGCCATGATTCATGGTGGAAGTTTCGTTTTGGACACCGATACGTCTCCGACGTATCGATAATTTCTTATGTTCCATGCCATATTATTGATGATACCTACATGTTTTATGCACACTTTATGTCATATTCGTGCATTTTCCGGAACTAACCTATTAACAAGATGCCGAAGTGCCGATTCTCGTTTTCTCGCTGTTTTTGGTTTCAGTAAATCCTAGTAACGAAATATTCTCGAATCGGACGAAATCAAGACCCAGGTTCCTATTTTCACCCTGAAGCATCCGTAACACCCGAGAGCCGCCGGAGGGGGCCCCGTAGGCCCCAGATGATAGGGTGGCGCGGCCAGGGCCCCGGCCGCGCCAGCCTATGGTGCCACCGCCTCTTCGACCCTCCCGACGCTGCCCTTCCGCCTATTTAAAGCCTCCGATCGAGAAAACCCGCGATACGAAGAACCACGATACGGAAACCTTCCGCAGCCGCCGCCATCGCGAAGCCAAGATCCGGGGGACAGGAGTCTCCGTTCCGGCACCCCGCCGGAGCGGGGAAGTGCCCCCGGAAGGCTTCTCCATCGACACCGATGCCATCTCCACCGCAATCTTCATCACCGCCGCTGCTCTCATGAGGAGGGAGTAGTTCTCCATCGAGGCTCTGGGCTGTACCCGTAGCTATGTGGTTCATCTCTCTCCTATGTACTTCAATACAATAATCTCATGAGCTGCCTTACATGATTGAGATTCATATGATGATGCTTGTAATCTAGATGTCACTATGCTAGTCAAGTGAGTTTTACTTATGTGATCTCCGGAGACTCCTTGTCCCACGTGTGTAAAGGTGACAAAGTGTGTGCACCGTGTGGGTCTCTTAGGCTATATTTCACGTGAATACTTACTCACCGTTATGAATGGCGTAGTGAAGTGCTTATTTATATCTCTTTATGATTGCAATATGTTTTGTATCACAATTTATCTATGTGCTACTCTAGTGATGTGTTATTAAAGTAGTTTTATTCCTCCCGCACGGTGTAATGGTGACAAGTGTGTGCATCCGTGTTAGTACTTGGCGTATGCTATGATCATGATCTCTTGTAGATTGTGAAGTTAACTATTGCTATGATAGTATTGATATGATCTATTCCTCCTACGTGGCGTGAAGGTGACAGGTGTGCATGCTATGTTAGTACTTGGTTTAGTCGTGTTGATCTTTCTTGCACTCTAAGGTTATTTAAATATGAACATTGAATTGTGGAGCTTGTTAACTCCGGCATTGAGGGTTCGTGTAATCCTACGCAATGTGTTCATCATCCAACAAGAGTGTAGAGTATGCATCTATCTATTCTGTTATGTGATCAATGTTGAGAGTGTCCACTAGTGAAAGTCTAATCCCTAGGCCTTGTTCCTAAATACCGCTGATCGCTACGCTTGTTTACTCGTTTTATCTGCGTTACTATCGCTGCGTTACTACCGCTTCGTTTACACGTCTCGGGCAAATCACTTTTCTCGGTGCCGTTGCTACTACTTATTCATACCACCTGTATTTCACTATCTCTTCGCCGAACTAGTGCACCTATTAGGTGTGTTGGGGACACAAGAGACTTCTTGCTTTGTGGTTGCAGTGGTTGCATGAGAGGGATATCTTTGACCTCTTCCTCCCCGAGATCGATAAACCTTGGGTGATCCACTTAAGGGAAACTTGTCGCCGTTCTACAAACCTCTCGCTC
Source organism: Lolium rigidum (assembly GCF_022539505.1). Taxonomy (NCBI): domain Eukaryota; kingdom Viridiplantae; phylum Streptophyta; class Magnoliopsida; order Poales; family Poaceae; genus Lolium; species Lolium rigidum. Next base: position 355,466,467 of record NC_061513.1, on the reverse strand, counting down.
TTGGAGGCCCAACACCGTCTACAAGAATAGAAGCGCCACGTAGACATCAAGCTACTTTTCCGGCGCCGTTGTCGGGGAGGAAAGGTAAAAAGGCACTCATACTCCGGTCCCGTGTAAAGTATTTTTCCGGCGCCATTGTGTTTGTGCTCAAAGCTATTTCCTTTAGATCCCGCAATTGCATCTTTTTGTTTCTTGTTTACACTAGTTTGGCATAATGGACAACAATGAGCTTCTTATTCTATTTCCTGATTTAAAACATGGATGGTTTGATGCGAAAATTAAAAAACCTATGGAACCTTATTTGTATGCTGGTAGTAATATTAGTATGAATGCTTTGAACACCATTGTTGATAATGATATAGAAAGTTCTAAGCTTGGGGAAGCTGGTTTTCATGATCTTTTTAGTCCCCCAAGCATTGAGGAGAAAATTTTCTTTGATGATACTTTGCCTCCTATTTATGATGATTATAATGATAGTGGTCTTTTGGTGCCACCTACTATGGAGAGTAAATTTTGTTGTGATTATACTATTCCTCCTACACTTGATGAGAATAATAATGATAGCTACTTTGTTGAATTTGCTCCCACTACAACTAATAAAATTGATTATGCCTATGTGGAGAGTAATAATTTTATGCATGAGACTCATGATAAGAATGCTTTATGTGATAGTTATATTGTTGAGTTTGCTCATGATGCTACTGAAAGTTATTATGAGAGAGGAAAATATGGTTGTAGAAATTTTCATGTTACTAAAACACCTCTCTATGTGCTGAAATTTTTGAAGCTACACTTGTTTTATCTTCCTATGCTTGTTACTTTGCTCTTCATGAACTTGTTTATTTACAAGATTCCTATGCATAGGAAGCATGTTAGACTTAAATGTGTTTTGAATTTGCCTCTTGATGCTCTCTTTTGCTTCAAATACTATTTCTTGCGAGTGCATCATTAAAACTCATTGAGCCCATCTTAATGGCTATAAAGAAAGAACTTCTTGGGAGATAACCCATGTGTTATTTTGCTACAGTACTTTGTTTTATATTTGTGTCTTGGAAGTTGTTTACTACTGTAGCAACCTCTCCTTATCTTAGTTTTGTGTTTTGTTGTGCCAAGTAAAGTCTTTGATAGTAAAGTAAGTACTAGATTTGGATTACTGCGCAGTAACAGATTTCTTTGCTGTCACGAATCTGGGTCTACTTCTCTGTAGGTAAGCTCAGAAAATTATGCCAATTTACGTGCAGTGATCCTCAGATATGTACGCAACTTTCATTCAATTTGAGCATTTTCATTTGAGCAAGTCTGGTGGCCTAATAAAATCCATCTTTACGGACTCGTTCTGTTTTGACAGATTCTGCCTTTTATTTCGCATTGCCTCTTTTGCTATGTTGGATGAATTTCTTTGATCCATTAATGTCCAGTAGCTTTATGCAATGTCCAGAAGTGTTAAGAATGATTGTGTCACCTCTGAACATGTGAATTTTTATTATGCACTAACCCTCTAATGAGTTGTTTCGAGTTTGGTGTGGAGGAAGTTTTCAAGGGTCAAGAGAGGAGGATGATGCACTATGATCAAGAAGAGTGAAAAGCTCTAAGCTTGGGGATGCCCCGGTGGTTCATCCCTGCATATATCTAAGAAGACTCAAGCGTCTAAGCTTGGGGATGCCCAAGGCATCCCCTTCTTCATCGACAACATTATCGGGTTCCTTCTCTCGAAACTATATTTTTATTCCATCACATCTTATGTGCTTTACTTGGAGCGTCGGTGTGTTTTTGTTTTTGTTTTTGTTTGAATAAAATGGATCCTAGCATTCATGCTTGTATGGGAGAGAGACACGCTCCGCTGGTTCATATGAACACATGTGTTCTTAGGCTCTACTCATAGTATTCATGGCGAAGTTTCTTCTTCGTTAAATTGTTATATGGTTGGAATTGGAAAATGATACATGTAGTAATTGCTATAATGTCTTGGGTAATGTGATACTTGGCAATTGTTGTGCTCATGTTTAAGCTCTTGCATCATATACTTTGCACCTATTAGTGAAGAAATACATAGAGCATGCTAAAATTTGGTTTGCATAATTGGTCTCTCTAAAGTCTAGATAACTTCTAGTATTGAGTTTTGAACAACAAGGAAGACGGTGTAGAGTCTTATAATGTTTTCAATATGTCTTTTATGTGAGTTTTGCTGCACCAGCTCATCCTTGTGTTTGTTTCAAATAAGCCTTGCTAGCCTAAACCTTGTATCGAGAGGGAATACTTCTCATGCATCCAAAATACTTGAGCCAACCACTATGCCATTTGTGTCCACCATATCTACCTATACTACATGGTATTTATCCGCCATTCCAAAGTAAATTGCTTGAGTGCTACCTTTAAAATTCCATCATTCACCTTTGCAATATATAGCTCATGGGACAAATAGCTTAAAAACTATTGTGGTATTGAATATGTAATTATGCACTTTATCTCTTATTAAGTTGCTTGTTGTGCGATAACCATGCTTTCGGGGACGCCATCAACTACTCTTTGTTGAATTTCATGTGAGTTGCTATGCATGTTCGTCTTGTCCGAAGTAAGAGAGATCTACCACCTTTATGGTTAGAGCATGCATATTGTTAGAGAAGAACATTGGGCCGCTAACTAAAGCCATGAATCCATGGTGGAAGTTTCAGTTTTGGACATACATCCTCAATCTCATATGAGAAAATAATTAATTGTTGTCACATGCTTATGCATAAAAGAGGAGTCCATTATCTGTTGTCTCATGTTGTCCCGGTATGGATGTCTAAGTTGAGAATAATCAAAAGCGAGAAATCCAAATGCGAGCTTTCTCCTTAGACCTTTGTACAGGCAGCATAGAGGTACCCCATTGTGACACTTGGTTAAAACATGTGCATTGCAATGATCCGGTAGTCCAAGCTAATTAGGACAAGGTGCGGGCACTATTGGTACACTATGCATGAGGCTTGCAACTTATAAGATATAATTTACATGACTGCATATGCTTTATTACTACCGTTGACAAAATTGTTTCATGTTTTCAAAATCAAAGCTCTAGCACAAATATAGCAATCGATGCTTTTCCTCTATGGAGGACCATTCTTTTACTTTCATTGTTGAGTCAGCTTCACCTATTTCTCTCCACCTCAAGAAGCAAACACTTGTGTGAACTGTGCATTGATTCTTACATACTTGCATATTGCATTTGTTATATTGCTTTGCATTGACAATTATCCATGAGATATACATGTTACAAGTTGAAAGCAACCGCTGAAACTTAATCTTCTTTTGTGTTGCTTCAATACCTTTACTTTGAATTATTACTTTATGAGTTAACTCTTATGCAAGACTTATTGATGCTTGTCTTGAAGTGCTATTCATGAAAAGTCTTTGCTTTATGATTCAGCTTGTTTACCCATGTCATATACATTGTTTTGATCGCCGCATTCACTACATATGCTTTACAAATAGTATGATCAAGTTTATGATGGCATGTCACTCCGTAAATTATCTTTGTTATCGCTTTTACCCGCTCGGGACGAGCAGTAACTAAGCTTGGGGATGCCGATACGTCTCCAACGTATCGATAATTTCTTGTGTTCCATGCCACATTATTGATGTTATCTACATGTTATATGCACACTTTATGTCATATTCGTGCATTTTCCGGAACTAACCTATTAACAAGATGCCGAAGTGCCGCTCTCGTTTTCCGCTGTTTTTGGTTTCGTAAATCCTAGTAACGAAATATTCTCGAATCGGACGAAATCAACGCCTGTGTTCCTATTTTACCCGGAAGCATCCAGAACACACGAGAACCGCCGCAGAAGGGGGGCAGTGGCCACCACACCACACCCCGGCGCGGCCAAGGGGGGCGCGCCCCTAGGGTGTGGGCCCCCGTAAGCCCTCCCGCGCCGCCTCTCCGCCTATATAAAGCCCCCCGACCTAAAAACCTCGGGGCGTTCGACGAAAACCACGTAAACCTTCCGCAGCCGCCGCCATCGCGAAGCCAAGATCCGGGGGACAGGAGTCTCTCGTTCCCGCACCCCGCCGGAGCGGGGAAGTGCCCCCGAAGGCTTCTCCATCGACACCGCCGCCATCTCCACCGCCATCTTCATCACCGCCGCCGCTCCCATGAGGAGGGAGTAGTTCTCCATCGAGGCTCTGGGCCGTACCGGTAGCTATGTGGTTCATCTCTCTCCTATGTGCTTCAATACAATAATCTCATGAGCTGCCTTACATGATTGAGATTCATATGATGATGCTTGTAATCTAGATGTCATTATGCTAGTCAAGTGAGTTTTACTTATGTGATCTCCGGAGACTCCTTGTCCCACGTGTGAAAGGTGACAAGTGTGTGCACCGTGTGGGTCTCTTAGGCCATATTTCACAGAATACTTATTCACCGTTGAATGGCATAGTGAGGTGCTTATTTATATCTCTTTATGATTGCAATGTGTTTGTATCACAATTTATCTATGTGCTACTCTAGTGATGTGTTATTAAAGTAGTTTTATTCCTCCCCGCACGTGTGCAAAGGTGACAGTGGTGTGCACCGTGTTAGTACTTGGTTTATGCTATGATCATGATCTCTTGTAGATTGCGAAGTTAACTATTGCTATGATAATATTGATGTGATCTATTCCTCCTACATATGCATGAAGGTGACAAGGTGCATGCTATGCTAGTACTTGGTTTAGTCCTTTGATCTATCTTACACTAAAGGTTACTAAAATATGAGCATTATTGTGGAGCTTGTTAACTCCGCATTGAGGGTTCGTGTAATCCTACGCAATGTGTTCATCATCCAACAAAAGTGTAGAGTATGCATTTATCTATTCTCGTTATGTGATCAATGTTGAGAGTGTCCACTAGTGAAAGTCTATTCCCTAGGCCTTGTTCCTAAATACCGCTGAGTTACTACCGCTTGTTTAATGTTTTACCGTGTTACTATCGCTCGCAATACTACCACCATCAACTACACGCCGGCAAGCTATTTTCTCGGCACCGTTGCTACTCGCTCATACTTATTTATACCACCTGTATTTCACTATCTCTTCGCCGAACTAGTGCACCTATTAGGTGTGTTGGGGACACAAGAGACTTCTTGCTTTGTGGTTGCAGGGTTGCATGAGAGGGATATCTTTGACCTCTTCCTCCCTGAGTTCGATAAACCTTGGGTATCCACTTAAGGGAAACTTGCTGCTGTTCTACAAACCTCTGCTCTTGGAGGCCCAACACTGTCTACAGGAAAGGAGGGGGAACGTAGACATCAATGTCCGTCTTGTCTGAAGTAAGAGAGATCTACCACCTTTATGGTTGGAGCATGCATATTGTTAGAGAAGAACATTGGGCCGCTAACTAAAGCCATGATTCATGGTGGAAGTTTCAGTTTTGGACACATATCCTCAATCTCATATGAGAATAATAATTGTTGCCACATGCTTATGCATTAAAGAGGAGTCCATTATCTCGTTGTCCATGTTGTCCCTGCATGGATGTCTAAGTTGAGAATAATCAAAAGCGAGAAATCCAAAATGCGAGCTTTCTCCTTAGACCTTTGTACAAAGCGGCATGGAGGTACCCCATTGTGACACTTGGTTAAAACATGTGCATTGCAAAGATCCGGTAGTCCAAGTTAATTAGGACAAGGTGCGGGCACTATTAGTATACTATGCATGAGACTTGCAACTTGTAAGATATAATTTACATAACTCATATGCTTTATTACTACCGTTGACAAAATTGTTTCATGTTTTCAAAATAAAAGCTCTAGCACAAATATAGCAATCGATGCTTTCCTCTTTGAAGGACCATTCTTTTTACTTTTATGTTGAGTCAGTTCACCTATCTCTCTCCACCTCAAGAAGCAAACACTTGTGTGAACCGTGCATTGATTCCTACATACTTGCATATTGTACTTGTTATATTACTCTATGTTGACAATTATCCATGAGATATACATGTTACAAGTTGAAAGCAACCGCTGAAACTTAATCTTCCTCTTGTGTTGCTTCAATACCTTTACTTTGATTTATTGCT